>NC_056727.1:433412993-433560493 GCF_019279795.1 Protopterus annectens
GATCAGGGACAGTATTCTCTAGTTCAGTTAGCAAAGTTTAATTATTTAGATAGAGTTGTTATAAGATGATGGACTTCTATCCTTCAGTTTAATTTTATATTTCTGGTGACTGAATTCTGATATTTATCAAAAGTTTTTGACTTACATTCTTGTAATCATTTCACTTATTATTAAATGTTTTTCACTACTTTACATTGTAGCTGGACAATTAGTGTGTTCTTTACAGATTAGAAAGTGTTTATACCTGTTTGATATTCGCCAGTTCACCTTGAATGCCTGGCTTCTTCTGGTCATAGCTGTAATTTATTTAGACATTTCATTTTTAATAATTGATCACCTTTTGAAGGGGGTATATACCTCTCTGTCTCTGGTGGTGGTGCTTGCCATTTGTATTGTGTCAGGCTTCTCATAAGCATTAGAGTGTGTGAGATTTAAATTTATTTTGAGTGTGAGTGAGTCAGTGGTCTTAAACTGGAACCCATTGCTCTGAAGTGTATGATAACAGATTACATTTGGGGTGGACAGAGGCATATAGTCCAGTCTCAGGAAACAGAGCATGTCCCTGTTGTGTTCTTAAGGGAAATTGTGGAATTTTACTCTTGCGTGCTCTGGTGTTTTCCATGATGCCCCCACACTGGAGTCAGTGGTAAGGATTGAGGCTCCTTAATTAGTGACCTGGGTTTTAAGTGGGGGATGTCACATAAGACTGATTAAAACTTTAAAACTACTCAATAAAAACATACAGCTTATCTATATATGTTGTAAAAGAGCATCTTAATTAAAAGAAAAAGGAAATTTCAACATTTATAAGATCATTGCATTTGATGGTCCTGAACTTGTGGTAGATTTACCCAGACAAATAATTTATTTTCTTGATAGCAGAGACAACAAATTCAATCATCTCAATGTACATGAAGAATATTTGGCCTGAATGTAAATGAAGAAAGACATTGTGCAGGCTAGATTTTAGGGCAGAATCAGCTCTGGAATAAATGGATTAGATTTCTGATATGTGGAGAAACTGCACACAGCTCAATCACCCACAAGCATGCCAAGCAGGAGGATATCCCGAAGTTAGTGTTGCTAAGAAACAACCAACCAATGTTACTGCTCAGACAGGATCAGGATGTACTTCACACCAGTTGGCTACAGTTAAACCATCTGATTCTGATTAATTTTGTAACAGAAGCACTCCAATTAAATGAAATGAAAAGCAGAGAGAGAGAAAGAGAGAAAAGGAGTTGAAAATATAGTCTACTGTTTTTTTTATGACTGAAATGCAGCATGTGAAACTTGCTGGCCTATCACCCTATTGTTATTCCAAGACTTTTAAAGTGCAAGCCTTGGAATTATGTGTGGGGAGAACATGTCTAAAAAAACAGAACAACAGCTAGTATTAAGCATCGCTATTCTCATTAAAGTTGATTTTCACTGAGTGCAAGCCCCTCTGTACCCTTGATGTGGGAATCAAGTCCACCTGAAGTTAAATATACCAACTCCAAGATTGTCATATCTCAGAGAAAAGGGAATGTTTTAAGAAACAACAGTGTTGCACTCACTGAGTCTGCATTTCCCATCATTCAGTCTTGTTATTCCAGGAGTCACACTAATGCGCCTCTTAATATCAAACAGTTACCCAGCTGGTGCTGGCCCTATGCAAGTGTTAAGATGCTAGATAACTCTTTCTGATACTATGAAGGATCCAAAGGAGTCAAGGGATAAAGAAATGTTTGCACTTGCCTTTAAAACTATGAGGGATTGCACTTACAGGGATGGAAGAGCTGAGTAGCATTTAATATCTCTGTTGATTTTGCCTGTTGGTTCAATGAGACTTTTACCTTGTGGTATAAGGAAGCTTTAAAATTGTTAGCTTTGCAGCTGTTTGTGAGCAAGTCCATATCTGTGTTATATGCAATATTTGTAATTTACCTGATAAAGTTATTCATGTATTTCTTCAAGGTAAAATAACTCACCTACACATGCTATATGAAATAAACATTTAAATGCACATAGCGTTTACTGTTTTCTTTCTTACCTTTCTGAACCGCCTAACAGGGGATAACTCTGCCTGTGTGACTTATGAAGTCCATAGTCACTTTATTCCCCAGTTTTATTCTGCAACACAGGAGGTGTTATATTGCTCTGCTGTAAGTTTGGTCTGCGTAATGGCTCACATGGTATCTTTAACTCGATTGAATTAATTGGTTTATCAGTAGCTTTTTCCATGGGGTTTCCTTGTGTTTAGTTAAAGCATCCTCAGTCAAACCAAGTGCCACTGATTTTTCATTGATGAAAAGCATAACTTGAAAATCATAAACGATTTTAAAAAAATTGCAGGGGAGTAAATCCCCCCCTTACACCACCTATGTGGGAAACCTTTTCTCCACACCTCCTAGTTTTTATATAGCAACTCCACAGTCACACCCTAGTGGGGACAAGTGAAAAGAAAAACACACACACACAGTAGTGTACCACTGTGCAAGTAACTTTATTTAGAATGAACCAGAAAACAGTCACCCTAAGACCACTCAACATGAATTACCTTGCTAAAGTGTAGGTAGCTTGTTTTCATGGAATGTCCAAATATGTTATTCGTTTGTTTTTGTGTTTATTTATTTATTTGTAGATGTTAACCAGGGTAGAATACAGATCCACATGGGTCTTTTTCAGACTCAGCCTGAGAGCACTGTCTGGTTAAATGCCTTGCTCAGAGTCACATAGCAGATAAACGGATGCTAAGAGAATCACACTCTGCACTACAGGATGAAGCTCATAAATCTCACTACTCCTGTATCCCCCCTTTCTGCACTCATACAGACACAACATTTTACACGTCCCAGCTGGGAAGGACTTGCATGTATGCTCATTTACTTTCTTTTTCGTTTTCACTTTCTTGGCTGTGTAAAAATTGAAATGTTCTTATTCTATTGATTAGTGGTGTGTGAGAAAATTGTAAATAGTGGTTGATGCAATAACCTATACACTATTTAGCAACTCATTTAATTTTCTTCAATTATGAATGCAGCATCCTAACTTTGACCCTTCTTGAGATGGATGCAGGGACTTTGCAAGAAGCTATCTTAATAATTTATATTCATGAGTAGTTATCCAGCCCAGGAGACCATAGAGGAACCTTATCCAGATTTCTAAATGTGTTAAAGTGCTGTTTGGTGATATGACTTACTTAAGGACACACAGCACACAAAAAAAGGTTGAGTGAATCAAACCCTGTACCACAGAAAGTAGCTCATTAACAAGTCATAACAGTAAACCACTGCATACGGCCAGACTTTCTGCCATTTTTCCTGGGGCGGGGTTATTTTTTGCTGTGAATGCAGAGATGTCAGGAGAACCATTCTGTTTTGGATGCCATTAATGCATCTCACCATGGTTTACTAGGCAGTGTTATAATTCACACTGTTTACACAGTTGAAAGGAAATGAATCATTATAATTCTTGTTGATGCAGGAAATAAAAGAACTGGTACAGGTACTTTAGTTTGCTTTTATTAAAATTCAGCTTTATTTTTATTGGCATTTCAACTGGCTTTTATTCCTTTTATTAAAACACAGCTTTATTTTTGTTGGCATTACAACTGGCTTTTATAATTTAGGATATGCACATTTTTTTCTGTTTTTTCTTTCAAGTATAATTAAACTTGTCTTTTTCCTTGTGAGGTGCCATAATTGTTCATGACTGCCTTGAAGGGAAACTATAAATATTGCATCTGTTTAGGGTTATGTACATGCCTGGTGTAATTTAATTTAATTCAGTTTTACCTAATAAACCCTGGTGATGCCCTCTCAGATTTATCAAGGATGTCTCTAAGCATCTAATATTGCCTAATCATATCAATATTAATAAATGCAAAACCATGTTACAAACAAGCTACTGAAATATTTTGTTTTAAAGCATATGCGATAGGTACCATATTGTTCACATTTACGTAAATATCTCAAAACAATTAGCATACACCAAATTGCTTAGAGTCATATGAAAGCTCACAGCTGGATGACAAAATGCCATGGACAGCATATATGTAACTTCAGAGATAGCTAAGGTATTGCAAATGGTTTACAAAGCTTTCTAAAATGAATATTTACTATATTGTGCCTTATAAAACCCAGTCTAAGATCTACAGTGTAAGAAATGCTGCCACTGTAAACATGATTTTGTGCTTAATAGTTTGCCACTTATACTTAATTAGTATGTTTTGTTTTTTTTATTTTGGTCCCATTGGACCTCATCTTTCTCTACAAGCCCTCAATGCCCCCAGTGCCCCACATCCATGCCAGGTCTGCTAGCCATTCTGCTACCATCTGGACTACTCTGGTATTGCTGAGGTTTGTTATAGATCAAAGAGTGTCCAGGGGGCTCATCAGCCTGTGCTCCCATTGGGGGGGGGGCTTCTTTTATATGCCCTACCCACTTCACTTTCCCCACCCCCACACCTGTCAACTATATCTGAGGGCAACTCCCCTCTTTGGACCATGCCTCACCTTAGGGAGCATCATCGACGAGCACCCTCCCTCCCAGGATGGGCATGCCCATCTCTCCCTGCTCTCCATCAGCTTTCTAAGTCACTAATCAAACCCACTCATCTATGCTGAAGTCGGGGCTTTATCCCTCTACTCCACCAGAGTATCTTCTTCATTAGTAACCTTTCTGTTCCAGTGATATGAACATTTGAACTGTGACGATATGATTGATTTTGTTAATATGCTCATGATGAAGCCACTAGAAATTAGAGTGAAAAATTCTAGAGCTCCACAAGAAGAAATGGGCTAATTTAAGTGTGCACCTTCTGACACTGCTAGTTAACAGATTCTGGACTGAGGTAGTCACATGAGCAAGTATGCAGATACTCTGAGGGGTCTTTATGAAAATTTGAAAGCAGGTTATATACCCAGCCATTTTCAAGGTTCAAGTTTAGTTAAATATTGTTTTATTGAAACCTATGTGTTGTGAACAAAGGTCATGTTATAGTCCCATTTTATTCATCCATTACTATGGCCATCACTGAATATAACACCATTATTAGGCCCATCATTGACTATAATGGCCCTTTGCCATGTACCTATCTTAACACTGAGACCAGCTCGACAGACCTCAATGATTCTTCACCAAAACTATCTCAGGTCTCAGGCCCCTTAGTTACTCTGCTAGGTAAAAGCCCCCCTGTCTCCCTACTTAGTACCATATGGACTCTTGAGTGGTGAGCTCTACTTAACTTCCACGCTATGACTGACCTCATACTCTTTGAACTTCTTCACTTAAATAGCATCAGTGGTAGACAAAGCTCCCACTCTCTAGACCCAAAACTATAGACCCACATTAACAGTGCCAGACTGCTTGACAGGTACCTTATTCAAATTATTCTGTTTCTAGTATAAGCTGCCCTTTCATATCAAGCAGAGTACTTCCCTAGCAACCTATAAAACTACTCCAGATGACTGGAGGGGTGATCACAAATTTCCCTCTGGATATTTGGGGAAACTCTTAAAGGGAGACATTGCTATTCTCCCACCAGTATCGGCTGATGAAGTTGAGCTTCTTGTTGGTCTTCTTGGCCATAAGTGTAGTAGGAACCTTTGACCCTATGAAGTTTCTTCTGCTGTTTAGGACTTATGTGGTTATTGGTACTTTGTTAAGTCTGGTAGACCTTAAGGTACCACTTTATTACCTAGGATATGTAACAGTGGAAGTGATGAATATAACATCAGCCACATGGGATACCATGACAACCTTATTATTTTCTAGTCACTTTATTTGCCACTTTAATTCAGCTAATATTTTATATGATTCCAATACTACAAGTCTGCCCTAGACTCCTCCCAACACAGCCTCAAACAATTCTGGTCCTCCATAAACTCCATCCTCCACCCAGGTAAAGTCAGTACCCCTCCTCCTAACATCCCTCACTCCTCCGAAAATATTGCTACCTCATTCAACACACACTTCACACAAACCATACTATCACTAGCTATACAACACAACCCCCTCCCCTCCAACCCGCACCTTCAACTAGTAATCTCCCAACTGCCTTCTCTTTCTCTCCTGTACCTACCTCCAACATAAAAAACTCTTAACTAAACTTAGGCCCACCAAATTAGCAGCAGCCAACCTCCCAAGTGAATACCTACAAATCGCAGCTGATGCTCTGGCCAACCCAGTATCCATCTGGATTAACTGATCTCTGTCAGAAAGTTACATTCCCATACTGTGGAAAGTATCACATATAATTCCCCTCCACAATGGTGGCCCCTCCACAGAACTAACCATTTACCGTCCCATAGCTATTCTCTCTCCACTCTCCAAAATACTAAAGAGATGCATACACTCTCAGGTCTCAGACTACCTTACTAACAACCTCCTTTCCAATACTCAGCATGGTTTCCGACCAAACCATAGCACCACCACTGCCTTACTCTCCTTTACTAACACTATCCTTCAGCATAAAAACGATGGCTATCTCTCCTCTGCTACTTTCCTAGACCTATCTAAAGCATTTGACATGGTCCCACATAAACAACTCATCTCTGTCCTTAATAACCTATCCTTCTCTCAATCAGTCACCAACTGGTTTCAGAGTTACCTGTCTGACCGCCAACAATCCATTTTATGGCAGAATGACATATCTCCCCAACTACCTGTCTCTATAGGTGTTCCCCAAGGATCCATCCTTGGACCCCTACTCTTCTCTGTTTTCAGCAATAATCTAGCCTTTGCCAGGAAGCCTTTTCCTCTGTTGCAACTTGGTTATCCGATGCCCAGTTAATACTCAACCCAAGCAAAACTAAACTACTCATCTTCCAACCCACGAAACATACTCAAAACAACTCTCACTTTAACATCACAGCAAAAGGCAACACCACTATATACCCAACCGAACAAACCAAATTGCTAGGAGTGGAAATAGACGATAAACTAAAATTTGACATTCACATATCCATGACTATAAAAAAAGTCCACAAAAAACTAGGAGCGTTATACAGAAATAAGCAACTTCTCACCAAAGCAGCAAAGATTTCAGTAGCTAATTCCCACATTATCTCCACCCTACTTTATGCCTCTCCAATATATACCAACCTAAGGCAATGCAATCTAAACAAGCTAGAGACCTGCTACAACAAAATCGCCAAATTAGCCACAGGGACATCCTACCGTAGTCACCACTGTCTCACTTACTGAACTGGGCTGGCTTGAACTCCCTCACCTCCTTCAATGGTATCAACTCTCACTCGCCCACAAACTAGTAAACCATCCACTAAATGTCCCATCCCTCCAGAATCTACTCCAACCCTACCGCACCACCAGACCACTAAGATCCAGCAACAAAAATCACTTGCAGATCACTAAAGCCAATAACTCTGCTAGAGAAGCACTATTCTCTTGCGCCATAGCCGAATTATGGAGCTCCCTCCCACCCACAATTACCTCCATACCATCATGCACCCACTTCAAAACTTTACTAAAAGTGCACCTAAAAACATACTGGCTATGCCCTTGCAACTCCCACTGTAATATCACCCACCCCATCCAACCACTACCTTTCTTTCTACCTCACTAACTACCTTGATTATAGCAAGCTCAGATGCTCATAAGCCTAGTACTTATTATACAGCAGGAACTTCTTATTGTAACATTTGTTAATGTCTGTTATGTACTTTGCAGATAAAGATTCTAGTTGTTTATTGATGTACTATGTTCTTTATCTGTAAACATGTTTGTAATTAATTGCTATGTTAATCGCTATGTAATCCAATATAACTACTGTCTGTTTATTTTAACTGTGGAGCTTTTCTCTCCGGGCCTCCACTGAAAATGGACCTACGTCCAGTCGGACACTCCCGGTCAACAAATGTAAATAAATAAATAAATAAATAATGATCAAGCTCCTTGATGGCCTATAGGACTTCAGTTTGTTCACCAAATCTGTGAACCGACAAACCTTTAATTCTATTGTACTTGCCCAAGTTATTTGAGATCATCAGTTTTAAGCCAAGTTTCTACATTTACATATGTTTCATGCTATATAATAATGAGGTGATAGCATTTTCTTAACTGACTGATTTTCACTAACTTCTTTTTATAGTACTGATGATCTGGCCTCAGCATTAAACTATATTTCCCATTAGTACAGTGTTGTCTATTTCCATAAGCAGATGGGTAGGAAATTAACTTAGTATTTAAGGTGACAATGAATCCCATCTTCCCAAATAAAGGCTAAAAGCTGGCATCCAGGAACATGTTTCCACCTTATCAAATAGAAAAACAGTGTTTAGTAAACAAGAGAGATGGGGTATAACACTGAACTTCAACAAGAAAGCGAGTGGAAGATCAAAGATAGAGATATGACTTTGTTTTCTGGGGTGGGAGTAGGTGTCTAAACACAAAGCTGGGGAGGTACTGGGGGTGTTGCTATACTGGTCAGTCATGGTTTTAAAATGGCAAATGGTTAAGACTACAGTGGATTGACTGAATATTTGTTTGGGATGCATAAATAGACTGAAATGGAAGATGGGTAGCATCTATGGATCAAATCCGGATAATAAGCTTTTTTTTCATTGACTTCATTTTGGAATGCAAAGATATGAACCAGGTTGATTCTGCCAAATTAATTTTAGGAGGCTTTATTGTTACAGTGAACCTACACTAGCCTGTCTGTAAGTTGACAAATAAGCATCACTGTAGGATGAGGGAGGCCTGTATGTGTAGAAAATCGAGGGGGGGGGGTAGCTTGGCATTTGTTAGAAGCACTGCTGAAGACCATATTGAAGAAACTGAAATAAAGATTAGATGTTTATTATGTCATCATAGTCTCAGCCTTATTGCATGCCCATAGTATGCAGTGTTGCTGAGGAAGCTATCAGTGCATAAATCCAGAAGACCATAAGGTGACCAGTAACACTGTAATGGATAGCAAGCAAAAGGTTAGTGTTCTTAGGAAGGATGAGGTTAATTTTAAAGGAATTAAAGGGTACAAAAAAAGAACTTCCCAAAATACGATTAAGAAACTATAAGCTAAACTAGGAAGCATTCAGAAGGCAAAAAGAATGGACCAACTGATATTAATGTAGCTGATAAAAAAGCGGGTATAGTTAAAACCATTTCAGTGTATACAGCTCAGGTGTTGGTTCTATCAAAAGAGCTATGGAATCTCTGTGTCCAGGCAGCTACTGTCCAATTTCCTTAATTAAGGACAACATTAAGATTTTGAAAAATCCGTGTTACCAGGTTAGGATAGGTGTGTTTTGTGAAAGGCAGACAGGCAGTAGATAATTAATTCATCAGCAGGAGGTTAATGATTCCATACAACATATAGATAATAATAAAGGGGTGGAAAGTTGGTTTAGTTCTGCTTGCATTATAAAAGGATTTCAGATCTGTTTGCTGGCAGTTCCTCTGGAAGGTTCTTTAGGAGTGAGGCATTGAGGATATATGTATGAAGATGATTTAGGTGATTAACAGTAGTCCCACTTAGAAGTGATAGCTGGTGCAGCCTCTCCTCACCTGCCTGAATCCATCAGGATGCCCATCATCCATACCCACTCTCCCAGACATATATACTTTGACAACAGAGGAGTTAGTCAGAAAGGCTAGAGTAAGTTTAAATAAGCTTGAATTAGCTGGATGTGGCATGGTATAGACTATGTATAAGTGGGCAAATGCTTTTTATTAGCGGGAAAAAAAAATAGATTTGGCTTTGGTGCAGTGATGAAGAATTTCTATAGTTTCATATTATTGTCTAATGTTTAGTGTTATCAAAAGATGACAATTGTAGCAGTGACCAACACGCGTGTTACAGAATAGTTATCTTAAAAAAGTCTCTAGGTCAGGTGTCCCTTGGAAAAAACAGTACAGAAGAATTTATCATTAACCAAACCGAATGCAATGACTTTCATATCAGTGCCAATCACATGATGTATTCAACAACATAGGTCATAGGTCAAAAGTACACCTGCACTCTGCTGCTGCCAACTCTTTGTGGTCCAGTAGCTCTCACTGAACCTACTGCAAGAACACATCCCAGCACGTTACAAACACAGTACAACTTCTTACACACCCACACAAACCATCCTCCAAAATCTACTCAAGTTCAGGCCTTCCTTCTGTCATGCCTGTACTACTCTGGAAACAAGTACAACTCCAACAAATTTGCTGCCACCTTACCCAAAGCTCTTCTTTATTTGCTTCTTTTTTACTACCTCCTTTCTCCTCCACTTCCTAGAGAAAACAATTCATGCTCCTAAAATTTTCCTCAAACAGCATTCATCTTTTCTTCCCTTCCCAATCTCACCACATTCACAGCATAGTACCAGAATACAAAAGTGACCACCCCTTCAGTCTATCATGCTGTTTTAAAAATAGTGACTCTCCACTAAAACTTAACTTTTTAGACAGGCAAAACGTGTTACCTACCTTGACATCTAACTCCTCTAGTGCACACTGCAGTGTTTAGGATAAACCATTTTTTTTCATCTTACCTTTAAGCATCCCTGTGACTAGCACTTGCTCTAAAACCTGCTGGAAAGCACTAGGAAGCCTTAAACTGATAGAAGCACTCAACTCTCCTTGTTAATAAGGAGAAATTAATCGTAGGCACTAAACAGCCTATAATTGCAAAGTACCTTGCTAAGGTAAAGAAAAACAGCTCTTGTACTTTACAAAAAAAAGCACAAAACCAGGCATATCCAAGGGTCAACTTCCAGTGATTTCTCCTGTCCACCTGGTGAATCTAGGCATACTGGGGCAATGCAGCAATTGCCTATTGTACACAGACAACCCTCTCCTCCTACCACATAACACTACAACCTGCAAGAGATGCATTTACATAGCCAAACTGGAAGCAAAGCTCTCTCCACTCAAGATTGCGCTAGACAGTCAAGAGGAGAAGGTTAACACCCGCACTACACCTCAAGCAACACATAGCCCTTCTAAACCCACAGCACCAACACCCTCACATAGCATTACTAAACCCTCATATGTGGAGGCCCTTAACAGTAACCTGCCCAAGTAACAAGGACCTCCAAAGCTGAAACGCAAACAAACACCAATCACAACCAAAATGTCACATAGCACACAACACCAGTGTGTCACCCAACAACAACCCCTAAGGCAAGACAACGTACCCAGTACTTTAGTCATAGGTGACTCTATAGTCAGGCACACTTATGTCCCACTCACCAGGCTGAATAAGGAGAAAATTACAGTCAGCTGCCTTCGGGTGCCAGGATCCACCACATAACACATGCACTCAAGTCACTCCACAGCAAGTACAAATATGACTCTGTCATTTTTCATGTTGGAGAGAATGACTTGAGACATACCTCCCTGAACTACATGAAAAGAGACATGGAAGAGCTCTCGGATCATGTGGCCAAGGCAGGTATGACCCTAGCCCTGAGTAGCATCCTGCCTTTGCCTAGAATGATGCCACAGTATAAGGACAAAATTATTGACTTCAACAATTGGCTAAGCTTCTGGTGTCATTCTAACGGGATCCAGTATCTGTCTGCCTGGAATGACATGATTGACAGACCACGATCCTTTGCCAGAGATGGTCTGCACCTGTCGACCTTGGGATTCAGGTTACTGGCTAAGGCTCTTGCCACCCCTATAATGCCTTTTTTTAGGCAAAGTTCAAAGGACAAAGCCACCACAGTAACAGGTACAAGCATGAAAAATCTGAAGGTAATGTTACTCAATGCTAGAAGTCTAAACCTCAAAATGCACTCGAGGCACTCCTAAAAATGGAGAACATCGATATCTGTGCAGTAACTGAGACCTGGTTCAAGACACCAAAGAGCACCCCTGTAATACCAGGCTACAACTCTTACCACACTTTTCGGCCAACAAACCAGGACCGAAACATTAAAGATGGAGGAGTGTCCATATTCAGCAATGATATTCACACCACTAGGCTAGGTGCCCAACACAATGCATCTGAAATTCTCCAGGTGCAACTAACACTAGATAAGACTGCAATCCAAATTGTAGCTTGCTACAGATCCCCCATCATGCGCCAAGGTTCTCACTACACCTTTCCAAATGCACTGGAAAATATTAAGATACAACCAAATACCCTAACACTGGGTAATTTCAACTACCCTGCCATTAACTGGGAAAACTACTCATGTACCAACACCTTTGCCCAACAGTTCTTGGAATTCATAAATTCCAATGCCCTGGATCAACTAATCCATAGTCCCACCATGGACTCAATATCCTAGACCTGGTCATTACAACATGGGAAATCGATGCTCCACACCTATGGTCACCCCCTCATCGGTCAGGTCTGACCATAAGCTAATCACTGTTGACATCCACGTCCCTCCCCCATCCCCCAGTAAGGAAACCTCCATAAAAAAACTTCTCCAAAGCCAACTTCATGCTACTCAAGTCAGAAGTGACAAACTTCATGACACCCATGCAGATGGGAACTGAAAGGTCGACTGCTGAATCCTACACTAAGGCACTGTACAAGCACATCCACTCTTGCATGAATCATGCCATCCCAAATAGAACCAAGACACTATCCTCCAAAAAAAGGAAGCCAATCTGGTGGTTCCCTGCCATAAACAAACTTTACAACAAAAGGAAGAAACTGTTGCAGAAAAGAGGAAAATCCCAGGATGCAAAAAACTCCCTTACCAGCCTCAGTAAGAAGCTGAGATCCTTCATAAAATCCTCCAAAGCTGTTATGAAAATAAAATTGCCAAAGATTCCAAAGACAACCACAAGGCATTCTATAGCTATGTCAAGAATCTAAATGGCAATGTTCAGATCTGCTCTGAGCTACAACAGAATGGCATTAAATATACTGATCCCAAGGATATTGCCAATATCTTGGCAGATCGATTCAGTTCCAACTTTACCCCACTCTCATCCCTAAAGGGCCCATCCCAATACTGAAAGATTGCCAAATTCTGATAATAACGGCCACACGGGTAAAAACTGCACTCTCCAAAGCTAAGAATACAGTATCCATGGGACCAGACGACATCCCGGGCTGTGTACTACATGAACTACAAAATGAACTGGCACTTCACCTAAGTGTCATGTTTAATCATAGCCTCACCTCAGGCTTTGTGTCCACTGAGTGGTGCACAGCTATAGTTATCCCACTCCACAAGGGGTATCCACCTTGGATCCTGGGAACTACCGCCCCATCAGTCTGATGAGCCTGATCTGCAAAGCCATGGAATATATTATCATGGAACATATAAACAAAGACATTGGCAACCTTCAATCACTGGACCCCACCCAGTTTGGGGTCGTGAAGGGCCGATCTTGTCTCCTGAAACTGATTGACTTCTTTGAGTCAGTCTCCAGAGCTGTGGACAAGGGTAAGGCAGTCCTCACAGCCTATCTGGACCTCACCAAGGCCTTCGACACCAACCCCTACTCTGGAATCATAGATAAACTTACTAAGCTGGGCATTAATCCCTACATCACTGGATGGGTTGCCAACTGACTTATTGACATAACCCACACTGTAAGAGTAGCCAACTCCAAATCCAGCTCCAGACATTTGACAAGTGGAGTATCTCAGGGTTCAGTCCTGGGACCGCTCTTGTTTGGCATCTACTTCTCCGAAGTACAGGCCAACACTAAGGGACTCTGGCTAAAGTTCGCAGATGACTGCAAACTGGGAGCCATTATTGAATCCCCAAATGATGTGGATATTCTACAAAAGGGCCTTATAGAAACAGATGTTTGGTGCCAGAGCATTGGGCTCAAGCGCGATACCAAGAAATGTATAGTTATCCCCTTTGGGAAAAAACATGTACCCATGAATTTCCACATAGGTGACAGTACACTAAACACTGAAAGTGTGATAAGAGACTTAGGAACACAGGTGGACAGTGGTCTCACCTTTGATAACCACATCACCACACCAGTCAAGAAATCCTTCTATGTGGCACACCTCATCACTAAGAGTTTTTCATCCAGAAAAAAGGAGGTCATTGTCCCACTGTACACATCCCTCATTAGACCCATTATAGAATATAATGCCCCATTTGGTATGTACCTCTCAAGACATCTGCAACAACTGGAAAGGCCACAGAAGTACCTCACTAAAAGAATCACAGACCTAAAACAGATGCCCTATGCTGACCATCTAAAAAAACTCCAACTGTACTCTGTTGTATATCGTCTACTCAGAGGCGATCTCTGCTTAACATACAAGGCCATGTCAAACCCAGAGCTGTTGGAAATGCTACACTTAAAGAAATCCCAATGCCTCAGAGCCACATGCTCCAGGGATCTAAACCTTGTCATTACAATGAACAAAACATGCTATAGGGATAGGTTTCTGACACAGAGACTCCCCAGACTCTGGAATAGACTGCTCATACATGTCAAGCAGAGCGCCTCTTTGGTCCTCCTCAAAAGGAACCTTGACGATCAGATGGGAGATAGGAAATTCACCCCAGGGATTACATCAATCACCCTGCTAGACAGGGGTCCAGGGAAGTAAATATCGTGGGAAGAAATAGCTAGGGAATTGTTATGGCTAGGCTTGTAAAGGCCCTAGGGCCGAAAGCCTAGTCACTACCTATGAACCTATTCTTTCTCACCTATTGCATGCAGAATTCCTTCCCCTGCTAATCTTCTTAGTTCATAGATTAGCACTAGGCTAACTACCCTCATGAGCCATTTTAAGCCTAGCCAATTATCTCTTGTGAGACTCAAATCCTGTATCTTGTGTTTGCAAGGAAAACACCTTAACCATTAGGCCACCCTCACAACCCCTGGTATAATGCAATGTTAATCTGCCAGAGTTCATAATGTAGTACAGCAATCATTATGCAGTGTAAATACCTTGAGTGGTCTATATTTTCCTACTGTAAGACTTTTCAGAACACATTGCCATATTTTGTACTGATTAATTCTATAACTTTGATTGTATTACTGTTTTCTTAATATTAATTATTGTGTTATTGACTTCTTATATTACCTTATATCTTTTTTGTCTGGCAGTATACCCTCGGCCGAGCTAGAGAACATTTCATATGGAGCTGTGTTCAACTCCAGTCAATAAATATGAAAATAAATCAATAAAAGATAATCCAGACAGAAGGTTTAGAAATTGTTTAAAAGAGAACAAAGTGTTGTTGATACAACTTTGTGGAAACTTAATAAAGTCAGACTAATGGCCATACTCATTTTATTCTGCATCCTGAAAAATATATCAATCACTTCTGACCACCTGGTAATAGTAGATCAAGAATTCAAAGTTAATAGAGATATGGGCCAAAGGAGGTGCATGAAAAGTTAAGAGTCCAGCACAGGCTGGGTAGTTGGGCCCCCCCCCTACATCCCAAGTTGTACCTTTCTATTTAACATCTCACAGAATTTAACAAGGTAGCACACCCACTGTAACACCATGGGCACTAATGGCTTCATAATTTGAGAGACAGAGTTTAGATTAAAAAGACAGATTTACTTTGGTATCTTCCTAAGGGTATTTTAGGTTGGTGGGACACCTTCTGAGAAAGGAACTGCAGAGTCATGGCTCATTCACTGAGATAATGTAAATGAGAAGAAATATCAGAGACAGATGGTAAAGCTTACATTTACTGAAAGGAAACAGGCTAATGAGTGAATGAGAATGTGATAAATTTCAGATGCTTTATAGCTGTCACAGAAACAGATGCTGTACCAGAATCCAAAGGGATGACCTACTTCCACTAAAAAAAGTTTGTCAAGATAAGTAACCTTCTGCCCCACTGTAAGGGAAAGTAATAACAGATTAATGCCACTGGGTGCAGGAAAAGATGTGAGCATGTCTGAAGAAGATACACACACACACACACACACACACACACACACACACACACGCACACACACACACACACACACACACACACACACACACACACAAATACATATATATATATATATATATGTATATATGGTTTACTATTGAAAATGCGAACGGCACTTGGGCGACAGTCGGATAGTCGAACGTATAAGGTCATAAACACGGATGTCGAAGACGAAGACATAATAATCAATCTAGGAACGGTTTTAACATGGGTTGAGGTAGGGAAGATGTTTGTAGTAGGGAATAATACTGAACACCTACCTCGACCCATGTTAAAACCGTTCTTAGATTGATTATTTTGTCTTCGACATCCTTGTTTACGACCTTATACGTTCGACTATCCGACTGTCGCCCAAGTGCCGTTCGCATTTTCAATAGTAAACTGTATATATATATATATATATATATATATATATATATATATATATATATATATATATATATAAACAGAGCTGATAGGAAGATTATCCAGGCCCTAGAAATAGAGAAAAAGAGATGAATATGCTACTCTCTAGAAATATGGGGCAGTATATGGAAAACAAGTGTCGCTCTTAATGAATGGTATCAGTGGGACCAG
The DNA here is from genome assembly GCF_019279795.1 of Protopterus annectens. NCBI lineage: Eukaryota > Metazoa > Chordata > Ceratodontiformes > Protopteridae > Protopterus > Protopterus annectens. The sequence goes on from NC_056727.1 coordinate 433,429,406, forward strand.
CAAATAACTCTTCATAGATGTATCACAACCCAGATATGGCACTGGGAATAAAGGAAGACATCTGACAACCCATATTGGGAATGGAAACTAAGAAAGAATAGGATGGAAACATTTTGAGACAGCTACTAGACCAATATGAAATAGGAGGAGTAATCAAAACCTGGTCATGGATTTTAAAAACACTTCCTATCTTCTGATGAGAAATGTGCATGAGGTGAATTGTAGATAAGCATGCTGGGTGATCAAAAAAAGACAGAATGAGACAGAGAGTGTGTGTGTGTGTGTGTGTGAGAGAGAGAGATTTGAGTTATCTGAATTTTGACCGTACTGGGTAAAAATATGGGCTACCAAGCACTGGATTAGGGAAATGAAAAAGAGAATTTTAGTATATACCTGCAACCCCTAAACTCACTAAAAATAGCAATTGGATTTCATAAAACTGGTTGAAACTTTAATTCTGCTCCAACACAAGTGAGCATAAGTTCTAGCTGTCATTATGCTAGGGTGTGGTGACATTTCCTGTTGCTTTTATGTCTTGTTTCTCTTCATTTAGTCAGATAATTCATGGTATCAGTTTATTCTGACTTCATTTTTGTTATATTTCCATATGGCTGTTGTCATACTACTACTTTGCATAACAAATGTGTTGGAACAAACTATGTATATGGTTGTTTGGGTGCAGCACTTAGAAGACTGTATGCATTTTACTCTCACACAGAAGCACAGCTTGCCTTGCCATTTCATATCTTTTAATAAGTGTGTTAAATATGAACTGCTCTGAGTAACTAATATGTGCATGGTTGCCAAACATTTACTTAGACACATCAATAGAAGCAAATCTTCTGAGATGTCTTTTCATTTGTAAATATGTTTATTTTGATAAATACTGGCTAGATATCGGATATTCTGTGGTCAGTGGCAATGGTACACACTTTATACAGCAGTGATACTTTTTTAAATTTATTTTGGTGATCAATGTTGAGGGAGTAGAATGAGTGCAATAACTTGGAGCACACATTTCTGTGGTCAATATTTCTTTCACTCAAACAATCAGGCAGATACATATGGCAAAGTTGTTTATCTATTAAAGGCAGCACGAGTGTGAAAGCAAAGGGCACTTACATGATCATTATTAGTTAAAAAAAAATATGTCTTGGTGGGGGGACAGTGTATATTTGTCTAAGAGTAAAAAAAGTTGAAATTCATTACTGTGGCCATGATTGTGGTCATAATTGCTGTAAATTATCTGCAAAACAAATCACGGAAGTATACATTGAAGGCAGTTGTCTTTTTTCAGGCAAGCTGTATGTGAAAGCAAAATGCAGTTACATGATCCAGTGTTAAACAATGTGTGCTATGACTTATTAGGGTTAGTGTATTTGTCAGAGAGCAACAAGATGATGCATATTACTGTAGCTTGCATTACTTTCAGTTTCATCACGATTAAAAATCTGACGTGTACACAGAAGACTGTTGCTTTTTGAAGGAAGGAATGCTGTATGTAAAAGCAAAGGTCACTTTCATGATCATGGTTAAATGATCATTGATAAGATTTGTTGGGCATTGTGTGTATCTTAGAACTACAGGGTGAAGTTTATCATACTGCATATTATTGATGTCACTTTTACTAGCCACCCAGCTGTGTAAACATTGGCTCAAGATGATTGTCATTGTTGAAGTGACACCTCAACCCCATGTGCAAAATGAGAAAAGGGGTTGAGGATGGATAGATGGATGGATATCAGAGATATGGAAAGATTGGTGGTTATCTTTTTTGAAGAGAAGGCTATTTCTGAAAGCAAAGTGGATTTATATGAACACTGTTAAACTATTAATATGGCCTGTCAGTGGGTCTGGGAAAAACAAGCTAAAAACACTTCTGTGGTCATTATTTATTTCACTTTCATCATAGTCAAACATCACAAATGTTTCCAGAAAGTAGTTGCATTTGAGAGGTCACAGACAATGTGGGTAAGTAAAGAGCAATTAATTGATTACTAGAAAACAATTATCAATTTGAACTACTAGGGAGTTTTTTACATACATATGATCACCACAAGCTAAAATGCATTACTGTTGCTTCAGTTTCATGACAATCAAACTTCAGATGTGAACAAATAAAGTGTCTGTCTTGGAGATGCAAAGCAGGTTCTGTATGAATGCAATGGGCAGTTACATGATCACAGTTAAACGATCACTGATATGGCTTATCAGAGGCCACTGCATGTGATTGGGTGCAATGAGATGAAATACATTACTTCAGCCATTATTTCTTTCACTTTCCTCACAAACAAATATATCTGACTTTTGAGGTTGGAGAGGGTACACAAGTTGTCTGTGGAACTTAAAACTGACTTCAGTGGAGCCATAGTTAAACAGTCATTGATCTTGTTTGTTGAGGACAGTGTGTGGGGTGACTGTCTATGAAAAAAAAATAATCATCACAACTTTTATTTGTGGATAATTTATGTGACTTATTCAAAATTTAAGATGGCATACTTTGTAAGAAGGGCAACATCCTACTAACATAGTGTATCTATAAAAGGACATGAAATATGTGGTTGTTGCATTTTGGGAACACAACAAGGACACAATCCATGTTTTGACTTTCAGCTAGTTGCTTTATTATTACACATCAAAAAATTCCCTAATGCAGAAGCCTTTAGATTCACTTCCAAATAAACAAGCACATTTTATCTCATGCTGTACATAATGCATAAAGTACTAACCACACATACATGCTCACACACAGATATACATCTACACACACACACACACACACACACACACACACACACACACACACACACATATATATATATATATATATATATATATATATATATATATATATATATATATAAATATCTATCTATCTATATATATATATATATATATATATATATATATATATTGGTCCCTTTCAGTTGATCAAGTTTTCAGAAACTTGAAATTTATATGGTTGGGATCATATGATCAAATTTTTGAAAACCTGAAGCTTTTGAATGGAGATAGCTGTACAGTGTGGATTGGGAAATTTACCCTTTTCCTCACTGTAGTGCAATTTTGGAGTTGGTATATATAATTTGCAGGGGATGTAGGGGCACAGCCCCCCACATGGGAGTAGGTTTTGTGCTTTTTTGTGGATTTTTTTATGTTTGAGTTTTCAGAAACCCAGTCATATGGTCTCGACCGTATGAATTTCATGTTTCTGAAAACCTGATCATCTAACATTGACCCCCACACACACACACACACACACACACACACACATATATAAATATATATATATATATATATATATATATATATATATATATATATATATATATACACACATATATACACACACATACAGATTCGTATCACTTCACTGACAGACCATTTAACTGACACCCATTTCACTGAGACCAAATCACCTAAAGTTCATTTCACTGAAAGTTCATTTCACCTAAAACTCATTTAACTGACAAGTAGTACTCTAAGGCAAGTCAAAGGTATATGTCCTTTTCCCCACTGAAGTGCACTCCTGGTGTTAGTATATATAGTTAGAGGGGTTGGGAGGGCACAGCCCCCCATATTAGGGGGTGTGGGGGACGTAGCTTCCCACTTAATTTGGTTTACTGTTGTTTGGATTTGTTTTACATTATTTGGTAAAATCTAACTAGTTGGGGGTAATCCCCCACACCCCCCAATGTGGGGGGGTTGTGCCCCCCACACACCCCTAACTATATATACTAACACCAGGATCGCTCTACAGTGGGGAAAAGGACATATACCTTTGACTTACCTTAGAGTACTACTTGTCAGTGAAATGAGTTTTAGGTGAAATGAGTTTTAAAATTAGCTTTAGGTGATTTGGTCTCAGTGAAATGGTCTTTCATTGAAGTCATATGAATCCATACACACACACACACACACACACACACATATATATATATATATATATATATATATATATATATATATATATAAATATATAAATATAGGTTTACTATTAAAATATCGAAGATAAAAAAAAAGGTACATAACAGCAAACTATGTAGCCGAAAATACACAATACCTAACGGCCCTAACATCGAAAATCAGCTGTTAATGCCAAAAATGTCAAACACAACATTTTATGGCACTTAACAGCAATTCCACCCTTGCCGTAACTCCCTAACTAGTACACCTAACATCCCATTTATGCAGCACCCCCCACACTCTCCCTAACTATATATTCCAACTCCGAGATCGCACTACAGTGAGGAAGGGGATGTATTTCCCTTACCGCACTGTACCATGATCCCTGTACATAGCTAAATTTCATATTTGCGAATGCACAGTACATTCACATATGTAACATTTGATTATGTAGCTTGCACACATATGAACTCTTCGAACATCTGTAATTTGAATAGTTCATAGGCGTACAATGCTACATCGGCATTATAATAGTAAACCATAAAAAAAAAAAAAAAAAAAAAAAAAAATATATATATATATATATATATATATATATATATATATATACACACACACACACACACACACACGCACGCACACACACACACACACACACACGCACGCACACACACACACACGCACACACACACACACACGCACGCGCACACACACACACACACACACACACACACACACACATGCGCGTTTGTGTGTGTATGTATGTTTATATGTATATATATATTTAATAGTACAAAAACAAAACCCAGTATTTATCCATAAAAATTATATTTCTAGCTTTTGAAATGTTGGAATAGAAACACGGGAAATCATTACAGGGAATTTTAATGTGGTACTCCAAAATTAAGCATAATGGTTATCTGTATCTGTTTCATCTGCATTTAAATGCACATCTTAATTATGCTTTATATCTGAATATCCAGATTTGTTATCTGCAATGTTTACTAACAAATATCACACTATTTCAGACATCAGCCCCCTACTGAAGAACTGAACCAACAAGACTACATGGCAATTGTAACTTGTGAGGCAGACAAGTTGCATTATATTCCTTTTCCATTAGGTGTGAGTGTGTGATTTCTGCCTAGGTGATACAGTACAATTTGTGTTCAGACTATATCATTATTGCTCCATTTGTGCTGTTGTGCATTTTTATTACTTATGACACTAGAATGCACTTTACTAAATTTAAGTATTGTACTCTACGGCAGTACTTCACACTGATCTAGATGCCACTTTGGGGACATTATTTTCATATTGATCTGTATTGGTATACTCCTATTGGTCACATGATATCAAACAATGGTCTGTATTGTATCAACTGTATACAACCATTGTTCTATGCTTAGCCAGAGTTAGGAAGCTTATTATGTCCTTGTAATGCCTTGACAGAATATAACATAGGATTATGTAGCTGTCTGATTTTTAAGTCATTTCTGATCTATTTTTCTGTATAGCTGATATTGTTCTGCTTCTGAAAATGCTGGAAGTCTTAAATGATGAATAGCAGAGAACTACTACATTACAAACATCTGCTCATTGCTGTAACATTTTAAACAGGCATATTATTATGTAGCATACCTCTCAAGTGTCTAGACTTTCATAGATGTCCATATATTCTTCTAATATTTCTGGTCAGTTCTTCATAAAATGTATGTTTTTCTGGCAAGTCACCCAGGATCAGTTTCACTAAATAATGATTAGCATTTGAATTTCAGACTTCACATTCTTCAGAAAATGCATGTTAACACAAAACCATTTATTTTAGTAACATATATCATATCTGCTATCCTTGTTTTTTTAATTTCTCCAAGTCTTTTGGGTTTCTAATACTATGATGGGAATGAATCCCATTACTATGTCAAAGTACAATTAAAATTCATGAAATTAGTATTGTTTCATTCTTAGATGCCAGCCAGAAGTGCTCTTCGCAACACCCGCAATGTGCTCAGTAATGACTCCTTCTGCAATTCATATGGGGTTACATGTATTGCTATCATATCTAAATATGATTGTAGATTATCTTTTATAAGACCTGTTACTCCTACTACTATTAGAACTCTCTACGCATTTTTCTTTGACATTGCTCTTGTTTCTTCCTGCAAATCCTGATATTTTATGACTTTGTGTCTCTCTGTATGCAAGACACTGTGTGTAGCAATTTCAATGATCAATGCTACTTTTGTCTTCTTTTCATGGACTACTATATCCAGTTTTCTAGCATCTTTTTTTTTAACTGTTGGTAATGGGTGATCCCATGTGATGTAGACATCCTCCTTTTCTATGATGCTTTGTGTCTCATGTTTCCAGTGTTTTTCAGCCACTTCAGTACCACAATGTTGGAAGAATCCCCATTGCAACAGTTTTGCCATATTATTGTGCCTTTCATTATAAAGTCCTTCTGCCATTAGTATGTCACAACCAGCAATGAGGTGTGCAACTGTTTCCAGTTCTGTTTTACAAAACCTACAGTTGTCTGTTTCTCTCACATGTTCAATGGACTTTGTAAACCAGCGTGTATGTAACCCACTATCTTGGGCCACCAATATTAACCTTTCATCTCTTGGTCTGAATTCGCCTCTCCTTAACCATTCCTGTGATTGAGCCTGATAATTATGAGGTTCTTCTAGAGATTTTCTTTATTTGCAACTACATTTATGCATTTTCCACATTCCTTGCCTTCTCATCTGGCCCTTCACCTTATATTCTTTCGTTTGTTGTTTTTGTTTTTGGCACATTCAGTTGTTGTCTGATTTTTATCTACTTCTAGTTTGATTTTCATTCCTGCTTGCCGCTGATATGCTTCTGCTAGACTAAGCAGAGAAGTTATCTTAGATTTATTCTCCTCATGTTTCAAAACATTCACTACATTTGGGTATTGTGAGGTCAGCAGATATGTGTCCAGTCCCATGACTGCAGATCTGTATATTCAATTAATTTCAAGGAGGCCCATCCCTCCTTCAGAACAGGGAATATATAATCTTGGCATACACTGATTTTTATAAATCATTTGGTGAGCATGAAGCAACCTTCTTGTTTTCTGTCTAATCTATCCAACATGTTTTGGGGCCAGTCAACTACTCCAAAACTGTACGTTAAGACAGGAAGAGCAAATTGGTTTATAGCTTGAATTTTGTTCCTAGATGTCAGCACTGTTTTCTGGATTAATTTAAGTCTTCTAAAGTCTTCCTTACTAAGTTTTATTCTCATTTATTCATGTTTTACTGTTGATCCTTTATCAATTACCAAATATTTATATACTCCCTCTTACTCAAGTTCTTTTATATCACATTCCTTTCCCAAACTGATGTTTTCTTGGTGCTGCAGTTTTCCTGCTTTAAAGGTTGCTTTTACAAATTTATCAAAACCAAATGACCTTATATCATCTGAAAAAGTTTTGAGAACTTGCAGTTGTACTTTCAGTTCCTCATCTGATGAGCTATACAGTTTTAAATCACCGACAAAGAGAATATGAGAAGTATTTACACTTTGTTGTTTTCTAGGAGCCAAATTCTAGCCATGGCCTAAGCTGTTAAGTAGACAGCCTAATGGTTAAGGGCAAAACAGAATAGCAGAGATGACAAAGTGTCACCCTGGAATATATCCCTTTGAATTTTTATCCTTGGGACAATAATTTGTCTTTTATCGTGGCTTAATTGCATAGTTCTCTGCCACTGTTTCATGGTCACTGTAATGTAGTTGATCAGTGTAAGGTGTATCTTATACATTTTAAGCACTCTTTAATCCATGAATGTGGGATACTATCAAATGTTTTTTGTAGTCAATCCATGCCATACTTAGATTCTTCTCCTTTTTACAGTTCTCTATGATTTTAACAAAAAATGTTCCATATGGTTTTCTTTTATTGCCCTTCTGTTTTATTGCTATAACTGAATTTTTATCTAAATGACTATAAACTCTGTCAGCATCAATTCCAATGTATAGTTTATACATCGTCAGAAGGCAACTTATTAATCTATAATTTTTAGGGTAGCTTGCAGGTTCACTCTTAAGTAGGAACATTGTTTTTCTTGTTGTTAGCCAGGTTGGTGTCTGTTCAGAGTGTGCATATAAATAATTCTTACTCATAGCTAACTCTTTGTGCAAAGATTTAAATATTTTCAACCAGAAGTTAGGTACTGCATCTCGGTCTGGCTGTTTTCAATTAGAGGTTTTCCTTAACTTTGTTTTGATCTCTATGGCTGTTACTTCATCCCATTTCATATCCTGTACCTTTAAACTTCTTATTTTTTCTTTTACTTCTTCTGTCCGTTTAGCATCTTTGTTATGGTCCAATTGATCTTCATAAATACTTCTCCAAAATATATCTATTTCTTCTGTTCTTGGTGATGTGGTGGTCTTTCAATTACTTTTAAGTTGTTTCCCGATTCTATATAAAACTTTTTTGGGTCATCAATAAATTGCTTATTTTGTATTTTTCCTTTATATTTATCTATCTATTTTTGAAGTTTTTCCACCTGTGCTGAGATTTTTAGTTTATTTGTGATAGTGCATGATAGATCTTGATATGTTCTGATACTGCACATTGCTTTTATCACATCTATCTTTCTAAGTACTTTTGTTGATCTGTTTCCTATTCTATACTCTTTTAACAGTGACACTTCCTGTCTTAATTGCTTTATAGTTTTCTCTATTCAATATTTCAGTAACGCCCGTGCACTGGCCCAGTAATCAAGGAGCCTTAATCCTCGCCACTAACACCAGTGAGGGGCATCCACATTGGGAAGGATAACAAATGCACATAAAGTAAAGTACGATTTCCCTTAAGAGCACACAGAGATCATAGTCAGTCTGGGACTGGTTTCTCCCTTGCTCTCCAGATCCCTAATAAGACTCCCCACTGGCACAACTATAGGGTCCAGATCTCAGCCTATTGGTCAAGCTAAAACCTGCAGCACCCTCTCTGTCTAACCAGTGCTTTGTGTCCCTGCCCAAGTAGCTGATACATGCACACTTTGAGATATGAGTTATATCCAAACACACATACACTCTTGGAGAAGGCTGGCACAGGTTCTCCAACTATGCCCCTTCCTGCCAGTCTTTAAGGTAGTATCAGCTGCCACCGACCACTAATATCAGCTACTAAAAAGGCCCTTACCAAAGGGTGTGCAATTATTACTGTGCAATATTATTATCCAAATAGTAAGTGTGATCCAGGGCTAAAGCTATTGGAGTGGTTGGCCAGAATCATTATATACATGCAATGTACTCTAGAGCTTAAAGTATCTCTACACAAAACAGCCACAGTTGAAAGGTTTAAAAATATTTAATAAAAAATAATAAAAACACAAGACAATACCTCTTACTACACAGTGCTAATCAAGAGTTCAGAGATCACAGGAAAATGCTTAAAGTAATATTGTAGAATAGTTCTGACATCAATATAGAAAACAGCTAGACTAATCTTACTATTTTCTATCTATATCTAAGAGCGATCACAGTTCTTAATAAACTTACATATAGACCAAAAGCAGAGTACTGGCGAGTTGTTGTCAGCTTTAGACAAAATCCAAAATGCTCTCTCTCTGTCTCTGAGAAAGTCCTTTAAATTGATAATACATCCTGCTGACTCATTTTATATTGCATCATTCTTAAGAATTCTCTGGTTTCCCCGGCTAACAGAAACTCTACATTTACATTTCTTAGTAAGCTTGCACCTGATCAGGAAACCACCTAAATTAAAAACATTATATATATGAAATCTAGCAATTAACTCTGGTCTCATAACAATAGGAAATAATCTGCTGGTTCAGACACCATGGCCCAAGCCCTGAGATCAAACAGCCATAAAATGCTTGACTTATCAACTTTCTTACAGCAGAGTGCACTGTTGTTACATGTTTGCAGCTCAACATCCAATGCAGTCTTCCCACATTTAAGAGAACAAGCCTATGGCTTTTATTAATATCTACAAAGACATATAATTATTTACAAAATTCTATCTAGCAAGGCTGGCAGCCTTTAGCCATCTTCACAACTTCCATGAAGGTATTCAATTTCTCCCATTCCTTTCCCTCACTACCCTGTGTTCTTGTGGTAGAACTTTATCAGTTATTAATTTAGCTGCACAGTAATATATCCTATTTACCTGTGTTACATCGCATGGATCTCTATGTATGGACAGTTTTAATTACTGTGCTCATTTGTTTTATCAGACGTTTGACTTTTTGAGTTTTCTTGACCTTCTGCAGTCAATTTCTTTCATTGATCTTAATATGTCTATCTATCTCTATTAAATCAAGCAACTCTTGTCTTAGCTCATTTTCTTCTAAACTGAGGGCACATTTTTATCAGTGTGGCCCAGGTAATGGTTAAAAAGGTTTTCAGCTCAGTTCACTTACTTAGTTAACAGATGCTAAGTAAACAGATAAACGAATAAGCAAACAAACTGTGTTGTCATTATTTCAGATGCAAAAATGATGCAGCCATTTCTGCAGACAAAGCACACATTTTGGAATGGCATACTTAACTTGATCAGACAAACATATGCTGAGTATGGCACTGTGTTTTAGTAATATTAAGCACTGACCTGAAGTGAAATCTCTAAGGATAGACTGTGCAAAGATAGTCTGTTTTTTTTTGTGCATTACATTTTGTTCCCTTTAGGAGTAGATATATGACTTCTGCCCAGAATGAAGACTGTAGCCAATGTCCAAACTATATTTGCAAGAAGTAGTCATTACAAGTAAACATTTGATATATTTTAAAAGGCAAGGTAAAATGTCTGTATTTTGTCCCCATTGCATATCCCCAGTAGGCCATCTGCTGCTCAGCTTTGCCCAGTTGTCCCATCCTTAGCACCCTATACTGCCCTATGGGTGAGTCCACCCTGAGGATGGGAAAGGAGAGGAGATTAACAGGTAGCCAGTGGATAACCTTTCAGAAGGAGCCATCACAGATGGGGGTAGAAAGGTGAAGTAGAGATTTTGCGTATACATTGTTTGTGTATGCTGTTTTTTTTTCTTAAGCTTTACCCCTTCCATCCTGCCATGCTGTCATCATCTTGGAAAGCTTGGTAAGGCAATGCAGAGTGGCTAATGAAGGATGTGCCTGCTTAGAGTGTTAGGGTGACAATACCTCCTTGGTCCTTCCACATGCCTAGCCCCTGCTGTCACCATTGCAATTTATGGCCTTATCCAGTGCTAGTACAATAGTCAACTTACTCCACTATTATCCTTTCCCCTGGATAAGTACCCTCATCTTCCCTGCTAGCATCATCAGGTACCAATCCACTAATCAAATTTTGATTGCTTGGGTCATAGTCAAACAGTTCCAGCCATGTATATTAATGGGCTGGCATAAGGTTTATTACTGCAAATCCCTAACATTAGGCAGACAAACTATGGATAATTCTATGAAAGCATCAACAAGAACTCTCAAAGATGTTTGAAATACTGTCTCATAGACATAATCATATGCATTCATTTCACAATTGTAGGCTGTGTAGTGAATAAGACTTAGTTTCCACAGGAGGATAAATGACTTTTTCTTAGAAAGCAATATATAACACAGATCCTGAATACATTATTATTGAGTTGTCATTCATAAGAGGTATATATCTTATATATTTCTGTAGAACCTTCTATTGTTTGAGCCATAGCTGTCAATGAATCAGGGCCAAATTTCAAGAGAATCAGGGACAAATCCAGTAATAATTAGGGACAATCAGGGATACTTTTTTCTAAATACTAGTACTATTAAAGTGCGACATTGGTAGGATAAGAAAATGTGAATTAATATAAATTTCCTGAAATAAACAAAAGTCTATAACTCTAATTATTGTCATTATTTATTAAAAATAATTCACTTCTTTTCTTCCAAAAGTCACCATTTGGGGGGATTAAGAGGGTTAAAGCTAAAATTTAAGCCAAAACTAGGGATTTTTTTGAAAATCAGGGACAGTTGTGAGGTATTTATTGAGCTGCATTTAAATCCTTAAGAATATGATGGTGCTTGACTACATCTTGTACCAGAGTTTCCAAAAACAATTACCTGAGACTTTTATCAAGACTTATTAGAGTTTGAAATACTGCCTGTTAGACATAAACTCATAGAAACTTTTAACTTCACGGTCTGTCATGTCTATACTCTCAATTTCCATTGAAGGTATTTTAGATACACACACACACACACACACACACACACACACACACACACACACACACACACACACACACACACACACACACACACACATTTTTTTCAGAAATGGAATTCTTTTGTTCAGGTGTAATATGCTATGGCCCAAACTCTGTGGCCTGAAGCAACTAAAGTGGAACATTTAAATTTATTGTTGAGGTGCATTAAAAATCTTGATGGAAGAATTATATTGTAAGTGAATTTTATACTGAAATGCCAGATTAAAACTCTCTGAAGATGTTGCTATGAAGCATCAAAAAGGATTTAACACTTGACCTTTCATACATAACATGAAATAGAGGAGTATGTTGCTTGTCTGGACAGGATGAAACAGATGAATAGTTGTGGGTTCAGTTCAAGCATCTTTATTATATAAAAATCCAACAATTATTGACATGCAATGTACATAAATAATCATTTGATATGCAATTATACAGAACTGATTACAAATGAAACAATCATGTTCAAGTTGCTAAGTATTTTACACTAGGTCTGGAAATATGACCGGATTGTGTGATATAAAAACTACGAATGGGTTTAGCAACAGGGACTGTCTTTAATAAATGCTCACCTTCAGGGACATCTGGGACATCATCAGGAATGGGAATTGGTACTGAGACACGTCCTTCAACAGGAACATCATCTGGATTGCTTGGAGATCTAGAGTCTGTATCACAGGTACAATGCTGCGATATCAATTCAGACACCAGAAGAAGATGCCTGCGATTCCTTCTCTATTCCATACTCTCAGATTCCACTAGGTAAGATCTGGGCTTGGCACATACACCTCTCACTTGACCAATTCGATCAAAACCTTTCACCGTTTGCATCCTCACTGTCTATCCTTCTTTCAATGGGCGAAGAGATCTGCTCATTTTACCACAGCTGGACTTTTGAAATGAATGCTTCTTGAATAGTTAGGCTTTGATTGCTCTGGTGTTTTTAGCATTAGGCACCAACAAACTGGAACTGATAGACAAAGTTGTTCTGGTTTGCCTAGATAGAAGTCTCAGAGCATGTGAGTCAAGTAAATATTCATGGATATATTTCTGGGATTAATTAATTTTAAGAAAACATTGGTATTGTCACAGTTTGACTTCTCTAGTAACTGCTTTGCACTTTGTACTGCATGTTCAGCTAGGCTGTTTGACTGTGGGTACTCAGGACTACTGGAAAGATGGATAAAGTTCCACTCTTCTGCAAATGTCTGAAATAGCTGACTGGTAAAATGGGCAATGTTGTCAGAAATAACTTTGTGTGGATTACCATGGACTGAGAAATGACATTTCAACTTAGTAATGACAGTACTAGACATTATGTTAGGTAGAAAACCAGTTTGAATAAGTGTCTACCAATAGTGTTGACTGCTCCACTCGAATATGTCAGTGGCTACTGTTGACCAAGGTAGTTCAGGAATCTGGCTTAGCTGAAGTGGCTCTTTCTGCAAATGCGGTTTAGTACTATTGTAGACTGAACAAGATGATAGTACTTTATCGATATCTTTTGATAGAGAAGGCTTAAATACTAGCCCTCCCTCCCTTCTTTTGGTAGATTCGGAACCTGGGTGGTCACGATGCAAAATCTTGATGCACTCATGTTGTAAGGAAGTAGGAATGACAATTTAAGGACCTTTGAAATTGATGCCATCTTCCATCAAAATCTCATCTCTGTAAAAAAATAAGGTTGCACTTCTGTTGGTACACAAGACTGCTTTTAAGGACATCCAACATTGATGAAGTGGTTTGGCTATTGCAAAATTGGATCAGTCTTTGTCTGATCTCTTAGCTCATCTAATCTTGTGGTAGAAAAATTATGTACTTCCATGACATCAAAGTCAAAATTCTCTGCATCAAGCTTTTCTGTGGTATTTCTGGGTGATTTGAATAAGATATCAGCCAGATAAAGAAGTGTCTTTTGTATAGACCATTTTGAAGTTGTACTTTTGTAATCTGAGCATCATTCTTTGTAGTCTTGCAGGAGCCTTTGTACAGGCTTCTTTAAAATAATGACTAGAGGTTGATGATCAGTCTCAATCTGGATAGCTCAGCCATAAATATAATCATGGAACTTTGAACATGCAAACACAATTACCAAAAATTCCTTCTCAGTTTTGAGCCTACTGCATCTCAGTTTGGGTAAGAGTTTTAGATACATAGGCTACTGGTCTGCCCTTTTGAAGAATAACTGAACTTTGAAGCATCACAGGAAAGAATCATTGGTTTGTGCATATCATAGTATCTTGACATAGGGGGACTGGCAACATACCTCTCAACCTCTTAGAGAAAGAAATCTGGACAAAGGCATAAATAAAAGTGGGACAAAGACCCCAAAATAGGGACAATTTTTAAATATTGCTCTTACAAACTTAATTGATAGAATAACAGGTTTTGCATTAAAATGAATATTTTGAAGGCTATGAAGTCTGAAACGTAAATGTTTGTCATTATTTTCTACCTTCAATATATAATGATTTACCAATAATTTGCACAAAGCCCCCAATTTTGTGAACAACAGACCAAAAACATGAGGCCAAAATCTGGACATTCTGCAAAAATCTGCACAATTGAGAGGTATAACCTGACAATGTTCAGTTTTGGGTCAATAAATGCTCTCTGCTGTTGTTCCAACCATGACCAGGTTATATTTTTGCATGTCATCTCTCTTAAGGGTACTGATAATTCATTTAAATCTGGTTTAAACTTGCCTAAATAGTTAATCATACCAAGAAAATGCTGTAAGGCTTGGACATTGTCTGGAGCTGGCTTCTCAAGAATAGTTATTTGTTTGGAAGGATCTGGTTGTAAGCCTGAACTGGTAAATAAATGTCCTTGAATGTGCATCTTTGTTAGAAAATGCTGCTTGTATAAAAATATCATATTCCTGCTCACATACTTTTCAGTTCTCTGCAATATTATGATCAAATACAAGTGGACTGGTTCTGCAAAATGCCTCTGCCATGCAAACACACAATAATAAACACCCTTGGAATTATGCATGAACATATATGTCAAAAATGTATGCCAGAACTTGTAACTATGCTCAACAGCACAATAGACTCTTCAAAATAACTGGACTTTGTAAAATGAGTTTCTGTAGCACAAGAGCACTTTGAAATCACTGTACTCTGTGAAACCACCCTTTATCCGTGTAAAAAACACTTCAAAATGACTGCACTTTGTAAATAAACTGTACACAGCACAAGAACCTTTTTGAAATGGCTGCACTTTGTGAAATAACTCTATACAGTGTAAGAAGCACTTTAAAATGGCTGCACTCTGTGAATAAAACGTACACAGCACAAGAAACGTTTTTGAAATGACTGTATTCTGCCTGCACTTTGCAAAATAACTGTACTTTGCACACAGTAAACACTTCAAAATAATTGTACTGCAATAAAGCACTCACTGCGAACACTTTGCACACTGAAATACTTCAAGCAACTCTAGCTATGCTCTGAATAGCTTTAGTCAATGGGAAATAGTAGCACATAGCAAAAAACATAGTCGCTCACTAGAAAAATGCAACCGCTTTGCTTTTCATGCTCACTTTGCCCTTTATTGTACTCATGCTCATTTGACTTTCAACATGCTCGTTATACTTTTTTGTGCTTGTTTTACTTTAAATATATTTGTTTTACTTTTAACATGCTCGTTATGCAAATCAGAAGTCGTTTTGAACACATTCATAAATATTTGAATAACTTTATCAAATATCATGGTTTTGAACAATTTGCTTTATCAATAATGCATTTTGTGCTTTTTATTTGATTAATAAAATGCCTTGTGCTTTACATTTGATTAATAATGCATTTTGTGCTTTGCAAATGCTTCATATCATTTTCTTTATGAAATAAATCATTTGTGCAAGTTTTTCATTACCTGGAATTTGTTTCTGGCCTTTCTTGATCATTTGAGCACTGTATCACTCAACCTGCTCAACAAAGTGTCATTCTTGATCCCATGTTGGCACCATGTCCTTTAGACATCCCAGTTCTGACACTGTGTCACTCGCCCGGTCAGGATAAAACAAACAAACAGTTGTGGGTTCAGCTCAAGCAGGTTTATTATATACAGGACTGAGACTTGTAACTTAAATTTAAGGAAACTTATAAACAGATAGATTACTGCACTCATACATGCTAACATTCTGGCTGTTCTCTCAAAATGACACTGCTCCCTGCACATGCTCTCTATTTATATGCATGTGCCCTCTCTTTGAAATGCTTCTTAAAGTTAAAACACACACGGTTCTACAGAGCCCACAGCCTTTTCACTGTCATAGTCAATCATATTGCTTTACATTCAGTTTCCCATTGGTTAGATATATGAATGTTATTAAGGATGCAGAATTCAGTAATAGCCCTAAATATTTCCTTCTAGAGATGTAATGATATGTTTCTAGAAAAAAATATTTATTTTTTTTTTATTTGTAGCATGCCATAACTCAGCCTCCATGGTGTGAAGCAAATAAAAAGTGGGGAACATTTAGCATTTAGATGCATTAACATCCTTTAGATTAGAGTCTTAAGCACTACTGTAAAAAGATCACATTATGCGGTGATGTCCACCCAAACCCAGGTCCCAGCTGCCTCTCTTCCCCACCCACTCTCTCATCTTCTGTAACAACATCTAATAAAAATTTGAAAAATTATATCCATGAATATTCAAAGCATAGTAAACAAAGTCTCAATTTCATTCCTGGATCTCTCATTACTCCCCAGACATTATTATTCTTACAGAAACTTGGCTCAAACCACAAATAAAAGACTCTGATGTTCTCCACCCTTGCTATACTATCATCCACTCTGACAAACTAAATAAAAAGGTGGGGGTGTAGCAACCATGTTTTCTAACCATATTTCTGTCTCTCTTCTATTCCTAAATTCCTCTCTGCTGAGATCCTTGTCTCTCACTGCAAATTAAATGTGCATAAAACACTGTCTATAATTGCCCTATATATTCCCCCAGAAAATAACTTCCCTATTCTGGAAGACATCCTACTCTTAGTATCAAGTTCAATTTCTCATGAAATAGTAATTCTTGGTGATGTCACTATTAACTGGCAAACCTTCACATCAGACTACTCTTCCACTACTATCAACCTATATGGTTTCAAATAACTCATACCTTTCCATACTCACTTCAACAAAGCTAATAACAGTGGGACTACTTTGGACTGGATCCTAGTCTCAAATCCAAGCCTTTATGACTTTCCAAAAACCCTTCCAGACTCCCTCAGTGATCACCTCACCTATGTTCAGAGACTACCAACTCCCCATACCTTAGCAGCACCTTTATAAAGACTGCCATAACCTCTCAAATTTCAATTCCAAGATCTTTAATGACATCCTTAATAACACTAATTGATTCATCACAAATAACACTAATTGATTCATCCTTTAGTCCCTCCCATTGGATAATGCTGTTCCAAAATTTAATAAATATTTCCTGACATTTTCAATAGGCTCTCTCCTATAAGAAAAAAAGAGACTTAAATTCACCCAATCATCCTTGCTATCCTCTTCTAATAAACAATTAATTTATAAGAGAGACAAAGCTTGGAGAAACTGGCAAAAATACAAATCCAAAGCTCACCTACAGACGTACAAACAGCTTTGAAACATGACAAAAAAAGTTACTGCCGATAAAAAATACTATTACTTCAACCCACAGGATAACCAAAAACACAACCTCCCATAATTATGGTCAACTATCAAGAAAATATTACACCCTGGAACTCCTAGTGGCCCCAACCCTTGTCCAGACATCACGTCCTTAGAATCTACTTCTAGATTTAACTTCCACTTTATAGACTCAACAGCCACCCTCATGCAAAACTGCCTACAGAATCCTGCCACTCCTGACAAACTTCAAAGCTCTAACAATGCCATTGTCAACTTAAAATCTGTCTCTACTTCCTTTTTTTATCAAATATTTTTATTGAAGTAAGAAAATGATCATTTTAACAATAATATGAACATCATGGATACAATTTTTGAACATAAAAGAACAATGAAAAAGACACACTACAGTAATATGCACTATTGCAGAGGCCCAAAATTGATACAATTATAAAACAATAGCAAACGTTTTGCATAATAAACATCATAGAATTCAGAAAGAGAGTCTTTAAGTAAAGTTTCAATGAGAAAAAAAACCTTTATCCAAGGATTATTAATAAAATTTCTGGGATTTATTCTCACTTCTTTAATTTTGATTTCTCTGGAAATCACTTCTTCAAGGAGGGTCAGAAAATCTTCCATAGTTGGAGAGGTGGTGGACTTTCATTTTCTTGTTATGCACTTTCTAGCAATCGCTAGTATTGTCCATAAGAGATATAAGTTGGCATTGCTCACTACAAAACCTTCATTTACATTAAAGAATATTACTGATTTAGTTAGAGGAAAAATATCTGTAAATAATGCTTTAAAGAAAAACTTTAATATTATCCCAAAACTGTTTCAAACAGGCACATTCATAAAAATGTGGCCCCAATCTGCTTTACATGGGAACATCTCCAACAAATAGTATGTTCAGTTTTATTAAATTTGCAACCCTCTCAGGAGGTAAAAAGGTTCTATGCAGGAACTTCCACATAAAAATACTCAATACTGTCTTCAGGATGTTAATTTTATAGAAGATAATAATTTGTATTTCTCGAGTGAAGTATAATTGAGAGAGAAACCCTTAGTTATTGAGTTCCGATGTTTATACTTAATTAATTAATTCAGCAAAAGTTTATCAGCCAAATAAGCTCAGAAATTCAAGGTGCACAACCCAGTCTCTAAGTGTGCGGTGGACTCCCCCACCCTCAGGCATACCCAATAAGTGACTTTCTCCTATACGAGCTTAATAATTCAGCAAAAGTTCATTAACCAAATAAGTTCAACATTTCAGGGCACACAGTGTAGGTGCTTTGTTATAGCTTACTGACCTCCTAGCTGAAGTACATGACTAAGTTGTGAAACCTTACTTTAATGTTTGTAATTAGTTACATGGAGCACACACTTGCAGGACAAGGGTGGGAGGTTGGCGTAATGGCTAAGGTGGTTACCTTAGTAACACAAGGGGCAGGGTTTGATTCTGACAATGGGTAATTGGCTAGGCTTAAAATGGCCCATAAGGGTAATTAGCCTAGCACTAATCTATGAACTTGTAGGCTCAACTGTAATACCTTAATTAAACTTATGTTGCTATTTATAACAGCCCTAATAAACCACTAGGTGGCAGCAGGCAACCAGGTATCACACTCTCTCTACTGATACTGGTTAAACAGTGAAAACAATACTTCTGTTTTTTTTTTCCGCTCAGCATTTGCCACCATATTAGAAGCTTGCCCACCTTTCCTCTACTTCCAAGCCATACCCAGTTCCTGACCAGCATCCTCGTCCCTGTTTATGTGACCTCAGAATTGTACTACTACATTCTTCTGCAAAATAAACTTAAGCTACAGTAGCTGAAATATCTTGACGTTTGAGCCAGTTACTGAATAACTAACTTACCTGGCTGAGTTTAACTTCTGAACTGATTGTTTTTTTGCGAGCCCACTCCATTTGCCCTCGCTGTGCTCGGGCTCACTCTGCTGCCCTACTCTTCCCCTATTTCCCACCCACCTCCACTACTCCCTCATTTATTCCTACTCCAAATTACCTGAACCCTCTCAAAAACACCCACTATCCAATCCAATCACACACATAACCAAACCCCACCCAAACATCACTACATCACCAAATAATACATTCTACACCACACCACTCCATTATTAAGTACTCACTCTTTTCCTCTGCCCGCACTTATCTTAGCACCTCCTACTGGTCCTCTAACATACTCCACCCCATATTCTGCTCAACCTACTCACTCCCCAAGTGCACAAACTTCCATTCTTTGAGTACAAAACCACTGTCACCATCTCATGCCCCTCACTTCCAATATTTCAAATACTACCTCTTTACTAGCTTCACTATTCAACCAATATAGAAGGATCAAATTCAGACATACCTTCCAGTTTCAACAACTGTTTTTCCTCCTCTATACTTAAATGTATAAACAATACAATTCCCACCAACTACAATCTCCTAAGGGCCTAAAAAACAATACCGCCTTCTCACTCAAGCCAGTGCCTATATCAGCTATCCAAAAACTCTTATCTAAACTCAAACCCACCACCCTTGTGGCTGACAATCTCCCCACGGAGTACCTTTAACTTGCATCCAGGGCAATAGCTTACCCCATTTCATTACTAATCAATAGATCCATCACTGAACACACTATTCCATCCTTGTGGAAAACCTCATTCATCATTCCCCTTCATAAGGGTGGCCCCTCTACCGACCTCTGTAACTTCCAACCCATTGCGATCCTGTCACCCCATCAATGATTCTAGAAAGATGTATCAATTACCAACTCCCCCACCTTCTCTTCAATAGCTTACTATCCAAAACTCAAAATAGTTTTCAACTGTCCCATAGCACCATCACTGTCTATTTAATTTCACCAACACTGTAAACACACACAGAAACCAAGACAAACTAGTCTTTGCTATCTTTCTAGACTTATCCAAAGCATTTGATACAGTTTACCACAATAAACTCTTAACCTGCCTCTCTGAGCTCAGCATGGACAACCCCACCTTGCTCTGGTTCAAAAGTTACCTAGATAACCATGTTCAGTCTGTCAAATGGCTTGACACCCTATGCTCCCTACTCCCTGTCACACTAGGCATGCCTCAGGGTTCTATTCTTGGCCCCCTTCTTTTCAAATTCTTTACAAACCAACTTCATTTAGCAACCACAAAAGCTGAAATAGTACAATATGCTGAAGACACAACCCTAATCTGCTCTGCAACCATTATCCAGCTTCTCCAACAAAAGTCCCAGGAATCCTTCACAGAGATAGAAAACTGGTTATATAAATCACAACTGATATTGGACCCCCAAAAAACAACTTATACTGTTTCACCCAACAAAGACTAACAACCTAACCACCTCCTCTATATTCTCAGTCAATAAGACCCTCATCACTCCAGTCTTAGAGGTCAAATTATTAGGACTTACAATTGACTAACAACTAAGATACAACAAACACATATCCCTAACTATCTCCAAAGTCCACAAAAAGCTATGGACCCTATATCACTGCAAAAAGCACCTTACTTTTGAGTCTAGAACCGCCATAACCAGAACCCATCTCTTATCAACATCACTTTATGCATTCTCAGTATTAACAAACTCAGACTGATCTTAACAAACTTTCCACATTACAACAAAATCACCAGATTTGCAACCAATGCCAAATCACATTCCCAACATTGCCAGTCCTTACATACTTTTCACTGTCTTAAATTTCCCGATTTATTATGATACCACCAACTGAGTCTAGCACACCAAATACTATACTATCCAGAGAAAATCCCTGCCCTATCTGGCCTACTAAACTTCTACAATTCAAATAGACAATTATGTTCCAGCAATAAAGCCCTGATCAAAACAATTCCATGTAATACAGCACTGGGGGAATCTCTCTTCCCTCATGAAGTTGCTAAAACCTGGAACACCCTTCCTCCTGACATTATATTACAAAACTGTACTTCCACTTTAAAACTCCTTAAATCATACATTCACACCAACTGGTTATGCAACTGCAAGGGTCCACCTTGAAGCCTCACTACATTGCAGGAGTGCTATTTCCTTAAGCTTCTTGTGAATACTAATAATGTGCTCGACCAATGCGCATTGTATATATTGTACATATAGTTTTGCCATGTAAATGCCATGCACAAATATTGTACATATGTTTTTGCAGTGTAAATGCTATGCACAAATATTGTACATACGTTATTGCCACGAAAATGCTATGCACACATATTTGTTCATTAGGAACCAACCTTTGATCTAATATTTGTAATGTCTCTCTTATGTTCAATAAGTTCTCTCCAACTATCTTTCTACTTTGTACTTGTTAACATTTTAAACTTTTGTAACATGTTGTTAACTGCTGTTAACATTTAAGCTTTTGTAACCTATAACTGTTACTATTGAATACTGTTCATTTTGTACTGTGTGGAGCTTTTCTCCAAAGGCCTCCACTGAAAATAGACACTAGATGTCCAGTCAGATTATCCCGGTAAACAAATGTTAAATAAATAAATAAAATAATAATACATATTTGTTAGTGTAGTTTATATTGCATTACTATACCATACAGTTTAGAAATTATATTGTTAAAGTTAAAATTATTCCCCCGAATTTACTAAATTTCTGTGCAGGACTAGTCTAGTCCTGCATGGAAGTGGCCTCTTAGGAGCAGGACGGCAGCGCACCATGCATATTAATGAAGGCACGCTGCCCGACCTCCTAGGCATACATGGAGCGTGTACGAGTGCATGGGGGTGTGTCTGAGAGCAGACTTCTCAGAATAAACACGCCCCTGCAAAGTAGAACAGCAGAAAGTGGAAATAAATGAGCGAGGCCGCTCATAGGTGTCCACATATTCCCACCAACAGTCCCCCATGTGTACAACAGCAACAGTACATATAAATAAACTGAAGAAAACCCGTTATATTTTTCTTAAATCCGAATACAGCTAACCGTAGGTGCAGGGGTGTGCCCATCGCTTAGCTACGGTTAAAACAGCTTAAAAGGCTGAAGAGGATAACAAGGAAGATATATGCAAACAAAGCAGTGTAGCAATAGTGTAGTGGGCAGGGCATCTGCCTAACGAGCAGGCAGTCCCGGTTCAAGTCCCACTGCAGCACATACCATTCTCTATGTGAAATCTGTATATGAGCACTTTATATTCATGTATTTGCTGTATAACTTACTAAATACTTTACCAGAAAGGCTCATACAGATTCTGCTACAATTTGCTGTGAAGGGAAGGTTAGTTTGCTTTTATTTGTTGTTTTTTGTATTACTTTATTGCCTTTTTATATTTTGAATACTGTGGTTTCTTTTCTTTACCTTGTGTTTTACTTGAATTCTGCTTTAACTGCATATTAAAACTTCAAAAGAGACCACAGCTCTGTCTCTACTGAGTCAGGCAGAAATGTTTCCCCACCCTGCCACCCAGTTACAGTTGTCTTGTTAAATACCACTGTCTTTCTAGTTGCCTGCCTCTTATGTTAATTTGACTATATATCTCATTTCCTCTCTGCTTTCACTGGCTTATGTGAGTAATCACAACATTATTATTTTTGAAATCACACCCCTTAAACTATTAAAATTTATTGGCCATCCTAATGTATTCCATAGTACCAGAATATAAAAGTGACCACCCCTTTCAATCCATCTTGCTGTTTTAAAAATAGTAACTCTCCACTAAACCTTAACTTTTTAAACAGGTAAAACTTGTTACCTACTTTCACATCTAACTTCTCTAGTGCACACTGCAATGTGCATTTTTTTTTCATCTTACCTTTAAGCATCCCTGTGACTAGCACTTGCTCTAATACCTGCTGGAAAGCACTAGGAAGACTTAAACTGATACAAGCAGTCAACTCTCCTTGTTAATAATGAGAAATTAATCTTAAGCACTAAACAGCCTATAATTGCAAAGTACCTTACTAAGGTAAGGGAAAACAGCTCCTGTACTTTACAAAAAAAAAAGCACTAAACTAGGCATGTCCAAGGGTCAGCTTCCAGTGATTTCTCCTGTCCACCTAGTGAATTTGGGCATACTGTAGCAATGCAGCACTTGCCTCATGTACACAGACAACCCTCTCCTCCTACCACCCAACACTACAACCTGTGAGAGATGCACTTACATAGCCAAACTGGAAGCAAAGCTCTCTCCACCCAAGATTGTGCTAGACAGTCGAGAGGAGAAGGTTAACACCCACACTACACCTCAAGCAACACATAGCCCTTCTAAACCCACACCACCAACACACACATATAGCAACACTAAATCCACATATGCAGAGGCCCTTAACTGTAACCTGCCCAAGCAACAAGGACCTCTGAAACTGAAATGCAAACAAACACCAATCACAACCAAAGTGTTACATGGCTCACAACACCAGCGTGCCACCCAGCAACAGCCCCTAATGCAAGACAACGTACCTAACACTTTAGTCATAGGTGACTCTATAGTCTGGTGCACTGATGTCCCACTCATCAGGTTGAACAAGGAGAAAATTACAGTCAGCTGCCTGCCGGGTGCCAGGATCCACCACATAATGCATGCACTCAAGTCACTACACAACTAGTACAAATATGTCCATGTTGGAGTGAATGACTTGAGATGTACCTCCCTGGACTACATGAAAAGAGACATGGAAGAGCTCTCAGATCATGTGGCCCAGGCAGGTATGACCCTAGCCCTGAGTAGCATCCTGCCTTCGCCCAGAATGATACCACAATATAAGGACAGAATGATTGATTTCAACAATTGGCTAAGCTTTTGGTGTCATTCAAAGGGGATCCAGTATCTGTCTGCCTGGGATGACATGATCGACAGACCACAATGCTTTGCCAGAGATAGTCTGCACCTGTCGCCCCTGGGATTCAGGTTAACTGCTAAGGCTCTTGCCACCCCTATAGTGCCTTTTTTTAGGCAAAGTTCAAAGGACAAAACCACCACCATAACAGGTACAAGCATGCAAAATCTGAAGGTAATGCTACTCAAAGCTAGAAGTTTAAACCTCAAAATGCACTCTCTCGAGGCACTCCTAAAAATGGAGAACATCAATATCTGTGCAGTAACTGAGAACTGGTTCAAGGCTCCAGAGAGCACCCCTGCAATACCAGGCTACAACTCTTACCACACTTTTCGGCCACCAAACCAGGACCGAAACACTAAAGGTGGAGGAGTGTCCATATTCACAAAGGATATTCACACCACCAGGCTAGTTGCCCAACACAATGCATCTGAAATTCTCCAGGTGCAACTAACACTAGGTAAGACTACAATCCCAAGTTGTAGCTTGCTACAGATCCCCCACCATGCCCCAGGATTCTCACTACACCTTTCTAAACATACTGGAAAATATTAAGATAGAACCAAACACCCTAATACTGGATAATTTTAACTACCCTGCCATTAACTGGGAAAACTACTCGTGTACCAACACCTTTGCCCAGTGGTTCTTGGAATTCATAAATTCCAATGCCCTGGATCAACTAATCCATAGTCCCACCAAGGGCTCCAATATCCTAGACCTGGTCATTACCAACATGGGAAATCGATGCTCCACACCTATGGTCACCCCCCTCGTTAGTTAGGTCTGACCATAAGCTAATCACCCTTAACATCCACATCCTACCCCCACCCCCCAGTAAGGAAACCTCCATAAAAAACTTCTCCAAACCAACTTCGTGCTACTCAAGTCAGAAGTGACAAACTTTATGACAAACTTTATGACACCCATGCAGACGGGAACTGAAAGTTCAACTGCTGAATCCTACACTAAGGCACTGTACGAGCACATCCACTCATGCATGAATTGTGCCATCCCAAATAGAACCAAGATGCTCTCCTCCAAAAAAAGGAAGCCAATCTGGTGGTCCCCTGCCATAAACAAATTTTTCAACAAAAGGAAGAAACTGTTGCAGAAAAGAGGAAAATCCCATTATGCAAAGACTCCCTTACCAGCCTCAGTAAGAAACTGAGATCCCTCATAAAATCCTCCAAAGCTAGTTACGAAAATAAAATTGCCAAAGATTCCAAAGACAACCACAAGGCATTCTATAACTATGTCAAGAATCTAAATGGCAATGCTCAGATCTGCTCTGAGCTAAAACAGAATGGCATTAAATATACTGATCCCAAGGATATTGCCAATATCCTGGCAGATCGATTCAGTGCCAACTTCACCCCCTCTCACCCCCTAAATGGCCCATCTCAATACCGGAAGATTGCCAAATTCCAGTAATAATGGCTACATAGGTAAAAAATGCACTCTCCAAAGCTAAGAATACAGCATCCATGGGACCAGATGACATCCCAGGCTGTGTACTACATGAACTACAATATGAACTGGCACATCACCTAAGTGTCATGTTTAATCATAGCCTCATCTCAGGTTTCATGCCCACTGAGTGGTGCAGAGCGACAGTTATCCCACTCCACAAAGGGGGATCCACCTTGGACCCTGGAAACTATCGTCCCATCAGTCTGATGAGCCTTATCTGCAAGGTCATGTAGTGTATTATCAAGGAACTTATAAACAAAGACATTGGCAACCTTCAAACACTGGACCCCACCCAGTTTGGGTTCATGAAGGGCCGATCTTGTCTCCTGAACCTAATTGACTTCTTCGAATCAGTCTCCAGAGCCATGGACAAGGGTAAGGTGGTCCACACAGCCTATCTAGACCTCACCAAGGCCTTTGACACCATCCCCCACTCAGGAATCACAGATAAACTTACTAATCTGGGCATTAATCCCTATGTCACCCAATGGGATGCCAACTGGCTTGCTGACAGAACCCACACTGTAAAAGTAGCCGACTCCAAATCCAGCTCCAGACAAATGACAAGTGGAGTACTTTAGGTTTCAGTCCTGGGACCTCTCTTGTTTGGCATCTACTTCTCTGAAGTACAGGCCAACACTAAGGGACTCTGGCTAACAAAGTTTGCAGATGACTCCAAACTGGGAGCCATTATTGAATCCCCAAATGATGTGGATACTCTACAAAAGGGCCTTACAGAAGCAGATGTTTGGTGCCAGAGCCATGGGCTTAAGCTCAATGCCAAGAAATGTATAGTTATCCCCTTTGGGAAATAACATGTACCTGTGAATTACCACATAGGTGGCAGTATACTAAACACTGAAAGTGTGATAAGAGACTTAGGGACACAGGTGGACAGTGGTCTCACCTTCGATAGCCACAAAGCCACCACGGTCAGGAAATCCTTCTGTGTGGCACACCTCATCACTAAGGGCTTTTCATTCAGAAAAAAGGAGGTCATTGTCCCACTGTACTCATCCATCATTAGACCCATTATAGAATACAACGCCCCATTTGGTATGTATCTCTCAAGACATCTGCAACAACTGGAAAGGCCGCAGAAATACCTCACTAAAAGAATCACAGGCCTAAAGCAGATGCCCTACACTGACTGCCTTAAAAAACTCCAGCTATACTCTGTCGCATATCGTCTACTCAGAGGTGATCTCTGCTTACATACAAGGCCATGTCAAACCCAGAGCGGTTGGACATGCTACACTTAAAGAAATCCCAATCCCTCAGTGCCATATGCTCCAGGGATCTAAACCTTGTCATCACAATAAACAAAACATGCTGGAGGGATAGGTTCCTGCCCAGAGACTCCCCAGACTGGAATAGACTGCACATACATGTCAAGCAGAGTGTCTCTTTGGCCCTCTTCAAAAGGAACCTTGACGATTGGATGGGAGAAAGAAAATTCACCCTGGGGATCACGTCAGTCGTCCTGCTAGACAGGGGTCCAGGGAAGTAAATAGTGTGGGAAGAAATATCCAGGGAATTGTTATGGTGAGGCTTGTATAGGCCCTAGGACCAACCTATGAACCTATAAATAACATTTAAATGTGAACTGGAGTACTGCATTAAATACACGTAAAGTGTCAGTGTCATAATAAGTAAGGCACTAGTAAGCAGGTTAAGCACAGATAAGCAGTAGTAAGCATATATAAGCACTAGTAAGCTTGTTTAAGTGCATTTACACAGGGGGTAAGCATTAACTACACAGATAAAGCAAAGTAGAAGCTAACTGAGTGTTAGAAACTGTAACTGGAGGTTAGCAGTGCTTAGCTCCACGCACACCCGCATACAACTGCTTTAAAGTGTCTTAATTGCTCTGTACCCAATGGCCCATGTTCTCCCAGCAACAAAATAAACAACTTCCGCAAAGGCTCAAACTCAGGACCCTGTATACTATAGTCACAGTAGTTAACCACTAAGCCATCATAACAATACATATGAATGAAGTATCAGCAAACTGATTCTCACCACAGGAAAATCAAACCAAACATGTGAACTGAATCTATGTACAGTGTGATGTTGTATAATCTGCTACATAACATATATATGTGAACTTGAGTATTGCAGTAAGCATAGATGTGAGGTGTTATTGTAATAAAGTGTCAAAGTCCCCAGGACCCCATACAGTGTATATACACATGATTCATGGATATCAGACACATATATAACCTGTAATGAATAATAAATCCCTACCAAAAGTCAAATATAATACTAATTAACTATTAAGCAATGCTAACCGCTGCACAGCTCAACGTAGTAAGAGTAAGCAATGTATAGGGCAACCAGTTCAATCTGCCTAGTGGTATACCTCTTTAAGCAGTGCCAACCTTAGGTAAGCAGGTGTGCCCATAGCTTAGCTTATTCAAAATCGGCCAATCATGGTAAAGTGTGGGAAACTGGCCGTATTTAAACCCCACTGGTGGGAATATTACCCATAACTGGTTGTACCTTCCTACTGCAGGCAGAATGACTGGAGTGGATGAAGGCACTTGATTTAGAGCGCAGCGCTGGGGCATGCAGGAGTCAAAAATAATGGTATGGCTCTTGGTAAAACACCATGAGGAGAGACTACTGCAGGGCCAATACCAGGGTTCGCAGTAGAAAATGGAGGCCTGAGACAGTCTTGCCCATGACCTCACCAGTGCCACAAGTATCCCGGACTGGTGAGAAGGTCAGGCATCACCATGCTGACCTGAAGCGGTGGAGGTGGATGTACTGGGACAGTGGATCCAGGAATCTTGGCAGATGCCTAATGCTCCAGTACTGAGTAAGTACTCATTCTACTAAGTAGGTAAAAATTGCCTAGCTTGTGTATACTATGGATAGGTATGGCTAAATATCACTGTATTTCTCTGACAGCTGCAGATGAGCGGGCTGCAAACCAGCAAGCCCATGATGCTAGGTTGCAAACGTTGCATTGCAAGGCAGGTTAGTAACTATTCTGCATGTACTGTCATAACAAATAAATATAAGAGCCTGAGAAAGTGTCGTACTAGTAGAAATAAAGGTGTAATATTCTGTGAATAAAGGTATAACCCCTGGAGTGCTTATGTTTACTGTTCTTTCATATGTTGTTGTACTGTTGCATACTATAAATAGTGCTGTTCATAGGTTCATAGGTTCATAGGTTCACACTAGGTTATCTGCCCTGGGGCAATTACAAGCCTAGCCCGATTTTGTTTGGCTTACGCTACCCCTTGATTTGAGTATACTGTGCCCTTTTTAAGGTTTAGTTTAGTGTGCCTCTCTAATAGTGACACGGAAGTAATCCCCGGGACAAACCTACGATCCCCCATCCACTCATCAAAATTCTTCTTGAAGAGATTCAGTGAGGTGCCCTGCCTAACATGAATTGGAATTCTATTCCAGAGCGAAGGGAGCCTCTGGGTTATGAATCTGTCCCTCCAGCAAGTTCTATTTATTTCTGTGCTGAGGTTCAAGTCCCTCGAGCGTGTGGCTCTAAGGGATTTAGATTTACTGAGGTGGAGCATGTCCATTAATTCTGGATTGGACATAGCTTTATATGTCAGGCATAGATCGCCTCGAAGTAGGCGGTATGCAACTGAGTAGAGCTGGAGTTTTTTTAACTGAGCAGCATATGGCATCTGCTTGAGTCCCTTGATCCTCTTGGTGAGGTACTTTTGGGGTCCTTCTAATTGCTGCAGGTGTCGGGTAAGGTACATCCCAAAAGGGGCATTATATTCTATGATAGGCCTGATGAGGGATGAATAAAGGGGCACGATTACCTCTCCTGATCTAGATGTGAATCCTTTCATGATGAGGTGGGCTATGTAGAAGGTCTTTCTAACCACTTTGGCAATGTGGTTGTCAAAGGAGAGATTGCTATCAACTTGGGTCCCCAGATCCCTAATTACTTTCTCTGTACTTAATGGGTTACCGCCTATGTGGTAATTTGTGGGCACATTGTTTTTGCCAAAAGGTATGACTATACACTTTTTGGCATTTAGCTTTAGACCATGGCTCTGGCACCAGTTATCCGTCTGAGACCTTTTTGAAGGATGCTTGTGTCAGCTGGAGAGTCGATTATGGCGCCCAGTTTGCAGTCATCTGCGAACTTGGTGAGCCATAGTCCTCCCACGTTGGCCCGTACCTTGGAAAAGTATATACTGAACAAGAGCGGTCCCAGGACAGAACCTTGTGGGATGCCACTTGTGACCGGTTTCGAGTCTGACATGGCTCCAGCAACTCTCACTCTGTGGGTTCTGTCTTTGAGCCAGTTTGTGACCCATCTTTTGACATAGGGGTTTATATTTAAGCTGGATAGCTTATCTATGATGCCCGAGTGGGGTATTGTGTCAAATGCCTTTGCTAGGTCCAGATAGGCTGTGTGGACTACCTTCCCTTCATCTATGGCTTTATTGACTGTTTCAAAGAAGTCGACCAGGTTCAAAAGGCAGGATCTGTCCTTGACGAAGCCGAATTGGGTAGGATCTAGTGTCTGTAGGTCCCCAATGTCTTTGTTTATGAGCTCCATGATGATCCTCTCCATAGCCTTGCAGACTAGGCTAGTCAGGCTTATGGGGCGATAGTTTCCAGGGTCCATAGAGACTCCACCTTTGTTGAGTGGGACCACTGTTGCTGTACGCCATTCTGTGGGCACATATCCTGTAGTGAGGCTGAGATTGTACAGCTGTTTTATTTGAGGGGTTAGTTCTTCTTGGAGTTCATGTAGGACGCAACCCGGGACGCCATCTGGTCCCATGGAAGTAGTGTTTTTTGCTTTGGAGAGGGCAGCTTTCACCTGAGCATCAGAGATGTTTGGGAGGCAGCCCTCTGCTGGGATAGATACTTGCTCTTTTGGTGGGGAGGGGGTGAAGAAGTTTGCACTGAACCTGTCTGCCAGGATATTGGCAATTTCTGTGGGTTCAGTGTATTTATTGTTGTTTAGAATCAACTCAGAACAAGTCTGGGAGTTGCATCCCAGGTTCCTAACATAACTGAAAAAAGCCTTATGATTGTCTTTAGTGTACTGTGCAATTTTTCTCTCGAAGCTGGCCTTGGAGGATTTTATGAGGGATCGTAATTTTTTGCTAGTACTGATCAGAGCTGCCTTCCCTATTAGGGATTTTGCTCTATCATGTAGTAGCTTCCTCCTTCTGTTGTACAGTTTATTTATGGTTGGGGTCCACCAGACTGGATGCCTGCCTTTGGATGATTGGGTCTTGGTTTTGTTTGGGATAACATGATCCATGCATTCCTGGAGATGTCCGTAGAATGCGTTTATATAGGATTCTGCAGTTTGGGCCATAGTTTCCACTGGCCCTGGGGCCTTGAAGGATTCCACTTCGGTTTTGAGAAGTGAGAAGTCTGCTTTTGAGAAGTTTTTCACTGTGGTTTTCTGGGTTGGGGGTGGGGTCGGGATGTGGATATCCAGTAAAATTAATTTATGGTCTGATCTTACCAATGAGGGATATACTTCTGGTATGGAGCATAGAGTACCCATGTTGGTAATGATCAGGTCTAGTATGTTATCCCCTCTTGTGGGAGTGGTGACTAGTTGTTCCATAGCATTTGAGTTTATAATTTCCAGGAACCTTTGGGCTAAGGTACTGGGGCTTGAGTAGTGCTCCCAGTCTATGTTTGGGTAGTTGAAGTCACCCAATATAATGGTGTTCGGAGAGATCTTCATGTTCTCCAATGTTTTCAGGAAAGCCGAGTGGGATTCCTGACTTTGAGAGGTGGTCTGTAGGATGCTATAAACTGAAAAGCAGTCTTGCCCACTGTTAGTTGCACATGGATGCTCTCTGATACTTCATGCAATGCCACTAACCTGGAGGTGTGGATATCCTTCATAAATATGGAAACTCCCCCTCCTTTTGTGGTTTGGTCCGGGTTATGGGGCCGAAAAGCATGATATGAGGTATAACCTGGTAGTGCTGGGGTGCTCTCTGGAACCTTGAACCAGGTTTCTGGAGTATTAAGCAGTGTTACCCACACTATGGTATGCAGATAAAATGTGTATGAAGGTCTGTATAACAATGTTGGAAGTGCCAAGAGGTCAGTCATATTGTACAACTGAGGGAGACTTAGATAGAAAACATTAGAAAGCCTCACATCAATTTCCTGATAGCACATTATACTGTGATATTAACTGTTAAGTTTTTTGTCACACACAGCAGGGGTTTGAATCCCAAGAGTGCTAGCAAGTTGTATGCATAATCATACACCACAACTGTACAGATTTTGTTACAATGTTCAAATAGAAAGCTGTATGCATAATTACACCCAACTGTACAGAATTTGCTAGAATATTCAAATAGAAAGTTGTATGCATATTCAAACCCCTCAACTGTTCCAATCTGTCCAGCATGTCCAGATAAATGGCTCACATCACCAGCTTGGTACCCTGTTCCCCTGTAAAATCAGTGTGATGATCCAAGAAATGTAGATATATAACTGATAGTCAGACATGTACATAGTTTATGAACACAAACCTGTCATTCCAGCATCTCACCCAAAGTGTATGAGAGCAATTCTCAACATAAGTTGCATTAACACCTGCATCTTGTCACGCATGTATGTAAGACACAGGTCACATATATAATAATCTATAAACGTGCCATTGTACAATATAAGGCCATTGGGTAGTGTAATAATACATGTAAGGGACAGATCACTGCAGTGACTAAGAATGCAGTGAAAACTACAAGGATATATTAGTTGTTAATTGAACTCCCTCTCTCACCCCTACCATATGTGCAAAAATAACCCAATGACACACCTCAATTGGTATGTGTACACTCCAAACTTTTGTTGGGACATATGTCCTATCGGTTTATAAATATTCACATTTGTTTCTATGCATGTGCCATGTTAAAATACCTCCATATTGGTGGCCTGTTGCCATCAATGAAACCTGCATGCTGTTGTAATGGCCACTGTTGTTCCATATATGCATGTTTTCTGCTTGCTCTGCAACTGTTCTAAATCTGGTGTTTTGGGTTAATGGGTATACCTATGCATGCTATTATAACTAATCTTGAATGCTGTTGACTATTACTAACCCATATCTGTCCACAAACTGCAACACCATAGCTCGTATGGGAAGGCCGGTCCCAGTGGACCCACCTGTCCCACCTCAGCTGGCCATGGCAACGGGCACCAGCACATCTGGGGCCCAGCCTGGGACCTCCTCCTCCATAGGCCCTGTACCACCTTTGGGTGGAACTGCTGCAGGGGATGGGGCTCACCCTCCCCCGGGAGTGGAGGCGGAGAGGAACCAGTCACCCATCATCAGGTCCGGGCCGTGGTGCGTAGGGAGATCGATATGTCTTTTTGAGACCAGCTACACCAGCTTGAGGGCCGAGTGGTGCAATTAGAGGGTGAGCCTGCCCCTCATACACAGCCCCCAGCATGGCCACCTTTGGGGCCATGTAGGTGCAGTGGAGCCTTACCATTGGTAGGGACCTCAGTCCTACTGTTTCCATTTGGGGGCTCATGGGCTTGCGACTTCCAAACACCCCTCCCCGTCCAAGGTGTTTATCCCCCACATGTCATATACTGCACCTGTATGCGTCTTGTTTGTCTTGTCTGTTAACCTACCCAACCTACCTCCCCAAATATACCTACTACCCCTCCCCAACACCCCATTCTGACCTGAAAAAAAAAGGGCAAGCTGTTCCCACCAAAAAATCTCACCCCATACATAGCTGTCCATTTCACACACGTCCACTGGACACATGTAATCTGGTCTAATTGGCATCACAATGAATTTATGTTGTACTCACCCCCAGGGGTTTGAGTGTACAAATCTACCTCCAAATTCATTGTATATGCACAGCTATTGCTGTAGAAAAATGGGCAGCTATGGACCTTCCCCTACACCCTTCCTGCACATGCCTAGGTATTTTCCCCACTGCATTTCCCTCTTTGTGTCCTTTTTTCACCACTTTCCTATCAACCCTTTTTTCTTTTCTTTTAAAGAAATTAGCATGGGGCTAAGCAGCAGTATGCACTTTTAAGTAGCAGTAAGTGGGTTTAAGCCTGTTTGCACAGAGGTAAGCACTGCCTACACAGGTTAAGCATTATAGCAGCTAACTGAGTGTAAGACACTGTAACCGGAAGTTAGCAGTGTTTACCTATGTGCAAACCCAAGCAAACTCGATTATAACTGCTTTAAAGTTCCTTAATCACTCAGTATCCAACTGCCATTGTTCAGCCCAGCAACAAAATAATCAGCAGTAAGCGGGTTTAAGTCTGTCTTCGCTGGGGCAAGCACTGCATACACAGGTTAAGCAATATAGCAGCTAACTGAGTGTAAGACACTGTAACCAGAAGTTAGCAGTGCTTACCTCCATCAAACCCATGCAAACCTGTTTGCAACTGCTTTAAACTGCCTTAATCATCCAGTATCCAACTGCTGGCATTCTGCCCAGCAACAATAAACAGCTCCTGCAAGGCTCAAACCAAGGACCCTGCACACCATAGACAAAGTTTTCAGAAACATATCATCCAGTCCAGTCATGCAACAATACAGAGAATGTATGCCAACATCTAGATGTGTGTTTGTAGATATACTAATATCTAAACAGATACAACATATCTATATATATATATATATATATATATATATATATATATATATATATATATATATATATATGTATATACAACTATATACATATATATCAATATATATGCACATATATACATGCAAATGCCTACATTGACACATATATGTGTCTACACCTATATGTCTACATACACACAGCACGTTACATATGTGTATGTAGATATACATCTGTGTAGGTATATACGGACATAGTGATATATATGTTATCTGATATACATATATATCTATATAGGTATATATGGCCATACATCTGTATATAGCAATGGCAGATTAACAAACACACATAAGTCCACATGCACCATTAATGGGGTTGTGAGGCCCCACATACTATATGTCTTGTATGAATAGGCACCCCCCCACAGCCAAACACGTCCACCCTGCAATACACTACCAAGTGTTGCAGATCCCATAACCATGACCTGACATGACATGGCCACAAGATGTTAACAGTAAGCCATCCCACCTGTATGATGTCAGGCTGGTATTGTTAACATATCATGCAGTACAGTCTGCCTCCCATAAGAAATGTAATATGTGGGAGCCATCAACATCCCCAGGATACAGATACACAGGCACAGATATGTAGATACAGATGTACATATATATATATATATATATATATATATATATATATATATATATATTAATATGTATATATATATATATATATATATATATATATGACTACACATACACACGCAGATATATGTACAGTAAGATACATATGTAGAAGGTGCACACAATATGGAACAGCCACTATGCCTACAGTTAACACCTGAACAATTGGAGACTGTATGGGCCATCCATATATATGTCAATCATTGCCTGCAACATATACTCATAGAGAGGTCATAGGAAAGACACCACACACAGGTTTGCAGAAATGGAAAACCTTTAATTGTCTACTATTAAAGGTCTATATGCCATGTCATATAACTGTTCAGACACTGACAACCATGTAAACAGAGTACTGCAACCGTGAAACAGTTACACTAATACAGTAGTCTGTAAAGGTTTACAACTATTGCTGTCCAGGCCAAGCCCTTTAAATTGTACAATAGTGAAGACTGACTGGGCCACAGGATACCAAACAATCAACAGTATGTAATGCAGGTGTATAGTTCAGCAGCCTCTATCTACACTCTGTACAAACTCAGTAGGTGGTAAAGACGTTATGTGATCAAATGGATTGTAACTGTTAAATAACAAGGCATAACTGACAAAATCATGAACACACCAACAAACAGAACAGTCTATATGGCAGGAGGCAGTAGGCTTGCATTACCCCAATTCATGTAAGTAATGTAAATATAGGTGATGTATACGGTACTGTACATCCAGATAGCTTATGGCAGCTCACCTCTGATACCCCCACATTTTGTAACAGCCTAGGTAATTTATGGTGCTCTCCTCCCTAGACTCAATAATACAGGGCCACACATAACTGTTACATACACTGGCCTCTGGAGTGCATAATGACACACATGTATTGTGTAGGTGATGCCCACACATATATGGCCCCAGACCCACTGCATGTGTTGGGTATACAACAGCAGTGGACTGATGGCAGCAATGACAGTGTGATATACTTACAGCCTACTTCAGAACAACCCCCAACATCATGACATATGTGCAAAGTTTGGTATGTTGGTGGAGGGCAGAGGCTGGAATATAAGCACATATGTGGAAAATTGTTGCCATACACTAAGCAAGTTGCTGGTGTTACAGGATAGTCTGCAACATACCTGTAGTCAGGGACTTGAGGTTAGAAACAGAAATGGATGTAGCCATGTACTGATAGCACACAACACACACACTGCCAGTGTAATATCTGACACAGGACCTGTGTGGTGGACAGACAAAACATGGTAGGCATATCCCTGTCCAGCAAGAGGATAAACCCACAGTTTTGAGCTATGCAGACAGACGGCATTCCAAGGTAAACTAGTATGCACACACACACACACACACACACACACACACACACACACACACACACACACACACACACACACACACACACACACACGCACACACACGCACACACACGCACACACACACACACACACACACACACACACACACACTGTAGCACCAGTACTATACATATCATAACACAACTCTACTCACAGTCTGTATGTTATCCTGATCCTGCTATAAATATGTGGCTGCCTTGAGTGTGCCGGTTCTCCCAGAAGAGGTATTGCTACCTGCTGTCTGTAACACTGATGCCCACACACAAGAAGGATGTCCATCACACAGGAAATGTAAAGGGACCACGCCCACATGATGTAGGGATTTATAGTGGGTGGTTGCCATGACAGTACTACACATGTGCAATCATTCATATATATATATATATATATATATATATATATATATATATATATATATATATATGCGTATATATGGATTCCTATTACAAGAACAAAAGTTCACAACTTCTAACTTGTAATAGGAAGCCTCACTTATGCGAAAGTTCACTTTAACCAAAGTGAACTTCCGCGAAAGTGCACTTCACCAAAAGTACCGCAGCACAGTGGAGGACATCAAAAAACAAGCTATGTCCTCCACTATAGTGCGATACTCACAGACCTTAGGGTTAGGGCACAGGTTAGGGTAAGGGGATAGTTAGTAAAGCT
This sequence comes from Protopterus annectens, assembly GCF_019279795.1. Taxonomy (NCBI): domain Eukaryota; kingdom Metazoa; phylum Chordata; order Ceratodontiformes; family Protopteridae; genus Protopterus; species Protopterus annectens. The sequence continues at coordinate 433,466,729 of NC_056727.1, forward strand.
ATCCCCTTACCCTAACCCATGCCCTAACCCTAAGGTTCATGACTATCACACCATAGTGGAGGACATTGCTATGTACTTCACTGTGCTGCAGTCGTCATGGACCTTAGGGTTAGGGCATGGGTCATGGTAAGGGGATAGCCCTATGGGTCATCCCCTTACCATGACCTGTGCACTAACCCTAAGGTCCATGAGTACTGCACAGAAGTTCAGTACAACTCCCATTCATTGTACTGAATTTTGCGTAAGTGCACTTTCGCTGAAGTGTGCATTCCACACACTATTTCAAAGTTGTGAACCTTTGATCTAGTGTATGGAATATATGTATATATATATATATATATATATATATATATATATATATATATATATATATATAATCTGGATAAGCATATCTGCATATATTTCCACCATATGTCCTGGACATGGAGTGTAGCCCTACCCCAGCGTCTATAGTCTCAACGTCATAGTGCAAGGGGATGTCAGGTATGTATAGCAGGTATATTAGTAGACTATTGCTACTGTCATTGGGATTGTTTTTACAGACATGATGAGTGTGGGAGGTCACATTTGTTTATAACATGTGTGCCATTGGCTACTGACAGACATCCTAAGGACATCATTGTAAAGTACCGCTGCTAGCATGTAATGCCCCTGTGGACTGCAGCAGAGATATTGGCCAATCTTTTTCTTCTTTTGGCTTATCACAGTTAGGAGTTACCACAGCAGATCACCTGTCCACGCATGACTGGCAGTGGAGTTTTATGGTGTCGAGTTGCCAGCCCAGCACCCAACCTTCCACAGACAGCACACACACGCATGCACTCACTCCTAGGGCCAATTTAGAGTGTCCAATTCACCTACAGCATGTCTTTGGGATGTGGGAGGAAACCAGAGCACCCGGAGGAAACCCTTGCAACCACAGGGAGGACATACAGACTCCACACAGAAGGCACCCCAGCCGAGAATAAAACCAGAGAACCTCTTGCTGTGAGGCAGCAATGGTAACCACTGCACCACTGTGGCCGCCCCTTATATGTGGAAATTCTGACTCACCCTGTACAGTGCAGAAGTATACACATAAGCCCGTAGTGCACAACATGTGTACCATGCCTGACAATATGGATGTAGACAGCCATGTAGATGGGTTAACACATAACTACTGGTATACATTTGCCACCATAGGTTATGCATTCACACACTCCTGTCTGGCCTGACACATAATGACCACTGGTACAGGTGTGCCATGGCCACATACTACCCACTAGATATTGACATACATCTGTACAGCATCTCACTGATCTGTCTGACATACATGACTTATAAGGGAGGCCCGGCAGAAGTACATCTGGCAAGTATTTGCACATGAAATCTCACTGGGTAAGTACACTAAGCTGCTAGGCATGTAACAATGCACTGTGCAGGCTACAGGCAGACTGGCTCAACACTGGCATACATCTCCAATGGGGGGATGCACATGTACCTGCATATATAGCAGGGTCAACAGGCATGTCACAGCACAGGGTAAGATACACCTGTGTGAAAGTGTATAACCACAACCAATGTGAACACAACCACAGCCACATATGGTAAGCTAGCATACTATTACAGTATATGGCCTATCTGTTTTACACCACCCTCATATGTGCCAATCACAGACTGACCCTACTTACTGGGCTGCTATACAGTTTGGTCTGATGGCTGTCTGTGGTATGGGACATGTGTGTGTATGGCCATACAAACATGTACGCCAATACGATACCATACAGTGGGACAGTAGGTAACATCAGATAGGAGGGGAACTAGAACAATGACATCTACCACAGTCTGTACACAGGCTAAAGTACATATTAACAATACACACACTGTCGACATTCACCATAAGTACACAGGCCTCAGTACTGTACAAACATCCACAGACTGTCCAGGTTATGTCATGAAATATAACCCCTACTGTACATAACGTGTAGCAGTCTGATATATCACTGGCTTGTTATCAGATATGATGACACTAATTATGGTGTACAGCGAATATGCACCACTTCCTGCACGACGTATGTACAAAGGTTTGTAAAACAGACAAACTTAATAATTATGTAAAAAATCTCTGCCAATACACCAATAAGTGCCCAAATTGCAAGACGGTAAACAAATGCTGTAGCGGTCAAACGATCAAATGACCAAACGACCAAAATAATATAAAACACTTGATTTTATTGTTTAAAATAACAAACCAAAGTTTAACGCTTTCACCCACTATAACGGGGCTTCCTCAAAACTCACAATACAATTTGAATTAGGCACTTATATGCCTTTTTTTGCGCCAAAGCACAATCAAATGTTTAAAGTGACACAGCCATAATTCAACGTTACAAATAAAAATAATAATAAAATGCTAAAACTGACTTCCCATCTCTAATATCTGTTGCTAGTACAAAGCATAAAACATTCAACATTAGAAAATGATTGTTAATAGATTGTGATGTCATAGTATTAATACATATATATATATATACATATGTCTTGTAAATAAAACTGTAAATGAAATTACATATCTATATGAATATCTATTGTCCATCATTAAGATAGATATCTAGTATTCCACAGAGGTGTAATACGAATCTTAAATGACAATAATAAGGAATTGATATATATTAATATGATGATTATTGTAAATAAATAATAAAGAAATGAAAAATAGTAAAAAATATGTTTAAATATGATGCAATAAACATTATTCATTAATAAATTCACAATGAATATATAAATATATAAAATGTGAATAAATATTAAAAATTTACACTGGTATTGTGAAATTACATTTACTAAGATATTTAAAAAATCTATAGTAAAAATTAAAAAAAAAATGTATATATAGGGGCTATATTTTAAAATTATTTATTAATTCTAGTATACAACAAAGGTTTAATAGATATGTGATCATTTAAACATGGAGGGGTGGTGGCATCAAGATAAATTTGCCACCATACTTCTCTGTAACTTAAAAAGCTTTTAATATCTCCTCCCTTAGGATCTATTTTTAATATTTCTAAAATAATAAATTTAAAATGATGGTCCTCTCCTTCACTAAAAATATGCTTATATAATGCATTATTCATGTCCTTCGTTTTTATACTATATGTATGATCATAAATTCTTTTCCTAAGATGTCTCCCAGTTTTAACAATGTAAAAATTGGAGCATTTTTGACATATACTTAAATAGATTACTAACTTGCTATTACAATTACCTAACTTACTACTCACACAACATTTTAATTCATTGTTTAAATTTATTGTTATCTCATCGGACATGAATTTACATTGGTTACAGGTACCACATTTTAGACTCCTATTTGTAGCCATTTTCCTATCTGTCTTCACTTCTTTCTTGTGTTCTACCATTTGCTTAATATTATTCCCCATTTTAAAAATAAAATTGGGTTTTGCACCAATAATCTTAATAGTTTGAACATCATTGAATATTAGATGTAATGAATCACATATAATTTTTTTAATATAACTAGCTGCCATATTATACTGAAAGACACACAATTTTTGATAACTGTTAGTGGTAGTCGTTTCCATGTTCCTCTTCACTAATATTGGACTAATGTCCTGTCCTAAAAATTTATTTTTGGTACCTAACAATGATTATCTAGTATCACGTAGATCTAAAATATATTGTATAGTGATGTCCATCATATTACTAGGGTATCCTTTTTGTAAAAACATCTTCTTAACATACTCTAATTCTACCCTTAAATCTTCATCATCTGAGGTCATAGGTGCTGTACGAATGCATTGACCCTTAAAGATATTATTTTTTAATTTCTCAGGATGGCAGCTCGTATAATGTAAGTAACTATTAGAAAATGAATCTTTTCTGTAAATAGATGAAGACAGTTGATGTGCTTCATATTTAATTAAGGTGTCTAAATATGGTACACCTGTGTTATTGTAAAAATAAGTAAATTTTAAATAGTCACCACTAGAATTTAAAAAATATATAAATGATTCCAATAGTGTCGTATCTCGTCCCATAAGATATATATATCATCTAAAAATCTTGAGTAGTATTTGACATATTGATAAAATTCACTCCCAAATAAAAACTTGTCTTCCCAATAAAGCATTACCAAATTGGCATAAATTGGGGCACAAGCAGCACCCATGGTGACACCTCTTGTCTGTTTAAAAAGTTCTCCTTCGAAATAGATGAAATTATTATCAAGAACTATTGACATCATTTCTTGTAGTAAACATATCTCATCCCATTTGATCTCAGCATGTTTCCTTATACTATTACTAAAGGCATCTAGTCCTTCGTCCCTTGGGATGCAAGAAAACAAATCAATTACGTCAATAGTTAAAAATAATACATTATCAAGATTTATATCAGTTGGAAAGTTCTTAAGAAAAATCAAAGAGTCTTTAACCATATGGGGTACTTTTTCATATACAAATTTAAATTTTAAATCAATATATCTCCGTATCATGAAGGTTTTAGAGTTGCTTCCTGACACTATTGGTCTAAAAGGGGGATCAGATACATCTTTATGTACCTTGGGGATACCCACAAAAGTAGCCAATTGTGGAAATTCAACCCTCAAGAAATCGTAATCGTCTTTAGTAATTCTTGCTTCAATATAATATTCTTCTATATAGGAATCAATTCTATGATAAGCTATGTTGAGTTTGTTAATTGAAATAGTGATATAATTACCAGAATGGTGTAAGATATCATACATTTTCATAATGTATCGGAAATTGTCATATAATACTATACCACCCTCTTGTCGGGCTTCATCACCCTAATATTCATATCATTCATTATTGTACTTAATATATTACTATCCTCTGTAGTTAAATTACTATAATTAGTCATTTCTTTTAAATTCTTATATTCATAACAAAACTTCCTTAAAGGGATTTTTTCATATAATTCAACTTTCTGGTGGGGGGGGTGGAATAAATAAACTGACTTTCTTTAAGTCAGAAATGTGATTGTCATTTTGTGATGTTTTTCTATTTTCAGATATATGCATATTTTAAAAAACATATCCAAGTTAATTTTCCTAACATATTTTTTTAAAATCAATAATAGTATCCACCAAATTGAATTTAGGATTGGGGATGTATTTCATTCCTTTACTAAATAAATTGAAATGCTTCTTTTCAATGTTTAAATCTGTATAATTAAAAATGTTAAAATGATCAAATGTATGTATGTTACCATCTACCATTATCTCATCACTCTTATTAATAATGTCCATGCTCAACATAGAATCTCGATTAATATGATTCTATGTTGAGCACTGATTTTTTGTGTGTCTCTGGTTCCCGTTTCAGTACGGTTGTGTAAATTGTTTCCCTCCCCTCTGAAAATCCTTTTTGTTTGTATATCCTTTGTTATAATTGTACTCTGTGCTACTTCCCCCTGCTCATACTTCCTACTCTCATCCCTCTGTTGTAAATCATAGTACACATGTTGATTACTATTCCTTTTAACTTCATTGTTTGGCCATATATAGGCTTTGTTTAAATTGTAATGCTCACTATCCCTTTTCAATTTGTTTATTTTACATTTGGTAATGTTAGCAATCCATTTTTTTTGCTTCATTAAATGGCTTATTATATAGATTTTCCCATTGAGGGAATAATAAGTCATTCAAAATATTGTTATTCAATGTCTCCGCTTCCGAAAGACATTTACTAAGTTTTTCATCATTGTATTTCATTAATAAGTGCATAAATTTAAAACCACAACCATCAAAAAAACTATTAAACTCCTTTTTCAAGTTGTCAGAATAGTCCAAACCTAAAGGTAGCTTAAAAAATCTTAAACCTTTAGGGACTATTTTCATTTCAATGTTCTGAGACAAATATACATTATCAATTCTCAAGTCATTGATATTTTTCATTTTTTTTTCCAAGCTTATATATCATTGTCCTTAAATTGTCATTTTCATAGTTATTAGATACAATATTATTGTCATAACCTCTAAAATCATCCATTTTGTAGTTGAACGATAAAATATTATTAAATTTATTGTCCTTATCATGATCATTCTCTGGTTCAGTCTGGACATCTGATCCAGAAGACATTTTTACAGTACCTTTGTTTTGAGTCGATTGTCCAGCAACTGTAGAATATGTTTTTGTAGGCAATACTCTTTTTGGTTTTGTTCCAGTCCTTATAGCTTCATCATTGATATTGTATAATGAAAAGTCAAAAGTGAAATTAGAGAGATTAATTTTACTGCGACTGTATGAATCGTTGATATCTAACACATTATCAGTTCTCCCTGTATGTCCACCTTGACCATTTGGTATCTCTAGGCTGTCCGATGAAACATTTACATCCTGTCCATCCAATCTAGATGTAAAGTTAGGAATGACATCACCATTATTAATTTGACTATTAGGAGCTAGGCTACAGTTCCGGATAGGGGAATTAAATGTGTCCAAACTGTCCATGTTACCTCGTTGTGATTGCGATGTTTTTGTCTTGTTTAAAGCAAATTTGTCAGATGCTTGGGCTACTACATCACTTTGTAATAGCTGCTTCACTAAAAGGGTGAGATGGTTTAATTCACCCTTAAGCCCAGATAATTCATTCTGAATTTTGGTCAATTCATTATGGTTTGTAGGCTGGTCTTGTAGATGTTGTTCACCGCTAGATAACAATGCACCGGTGTGTTCCATAGCAGACTAAATAATGACTTGTAAAACAGACAAACTTAATAACTATGTAAAAAAATCTCTGCGAATACACCAATAAGTGCCCAAATTGCAAGACGGTAAACAAATGCTGTAGCAGTCAAATGATCAAACAACCAAAATAATATAAAATGTTTGATTTTATTGTTTAAAATAACAAACCAAAGTTTAGCGCTTTCACCCACTATAACGGGGCTTCCTCAAAACTCACAATACAATTTGAATTAGACACTTATATGCCTTTTTTGGTGCCAAAGCACAATCAAATGTTTAAAGTGACACAGCCATAATTCAACGTTACAAATAAAAATAATAATAAAATGCTAAAACTGACTTCCCATCTCTAATATCTGTTGCTAGTACAAAGCAAAAAACATTCAACATTAGAAAATGATCGTTAATAGATTGTGATGTTGTAGTATTAATACATATATATATGTCTTGTAAATAAAATTGTAAATGAAATTACATATCTAAATGAATGTCTACTGTCCATCATTAAGATAGATATCTAGTATTCCATAGAGGTGTAATATGAATCCTAAATGACAATACTAAGGAAATGATGTATATTAATATGACGATTGTTGTAAATAAATAATAAAGAAATGAAAAATAGTAAAAAATATAAGTTTAAATATGATGCAATAAACATGATTCATTAATAAATTCACAATGAATATATAAATATATAAAATGCGAATAAATATTAAAAATTGACACTAGTATTGTGAAATTACATTTACTAAGATATTTAAAAAATCTACACTAAAAATTAAAAAAAATGTTATATATAGGGGCTATATTTTAAAATTATTTATTAATTCTAGTATACAACAAACATTAATAGATATGTGATCATTTAAACCTGGAGGGGTGGTGGCATCAAGATAAATGCAAATTTATCTTGATGCCACCACCCCTCCAAATTTAAATGATCACATATCTATTAAACCTTTGTTGTATACTAGAATTAATAAATAATTTTAAAATATAGCCCCTATATATAAAAAATTTAAAACATTTTTAGTATAGATTTTTTAAATATCTTAGTAAATGTAATTTCACAATACTAGTGTCAATTTTTAGTATTTATTCACATTTTATATATTTATATATTCATTGTGAATATATTAATGAATAATGTTTATTGCATCATATTTAAACTTATATTTTTTACTATTTTTCATTTCTTTATTATTTATTTACAACAATTCTCATATTAATATACATCAATTCCTTATTATTGTCATTTAGGATTCATATTACACCTCTATGGAATACTAGATATTTATCTTAATGATGGACAATAGACATTCATATAGACATGTAATTTCATTTACAATTTTATTTACAAGACATATATATATATATATGTATTAGTACTACGGCATCACAATCTATTAACAATCATTTTCTAATGTTGAATGTTTTATGCTTTGTACTAGCAACAGATATAAGAGATGGGAAGTCAGTTTTAGTATTTTATTATTATTTTTATTTGTAACGTTGAATTATGGCTGTGTCACTTTAAACATTTCATTGTGCTTTGGCATCAAAAAAGGCATATAAGTGCCTAATTCAAATTGTATTGTGAGTTCTGAGGAAGCCCCATTATAGTGGGTGAAAGCGCTAAACTTTGGTTTGTTATTTTAAACAATAAAATCAAGTGTTTTATATTATTTTGGTCATTTGGTCGCTTGATCGTTTGACCGCTACAGTATTTGTTTACCGTCTTGCAATTTGGGCAATTATTGGTGTATTCGCAGAGATTTTTTACATAGTTATTAAGTTTGTCTGTTTTACAAGTCGTTATTTAGTCTGCTATGGAACACACCGGTGCATTGTTATCTAGCGGTGAACAACATCTACAAGACCAGCCTACGAACCATAATGAATTGACCAAAATTCAGAATGAATTATCTGGGCTTAAGGGTGAATTAAACCATCTCACCCTTTTAGTGAAGCAGCTATTACAAAGTGATGTAGTAGCCCAAGCATCTGACAAATTTGCTTTAAACAAGATAAAAACATCACAATCACAACAAGGTAACATGGACAGTTTGGACACATTTAATTCCCCTATCCGGAACTATAGCCTAGCTCCTAATGGTCAAATTAATAATGGTGATGTCATTCCTAACTTTACATCTAGATTGGATGGACAGGATGTAAATGTTTCATCGGACAGCCTGGAGATACCAAATGGTCAAGGTGGACATACAGAGAGAATTGATAATGTGTTAGATATCAACGATTCATACAGTCGCAGTAAAATTAATCTCTCTAATTTCACTTTTGACTTTTCATTATACGATATCAATGATGAAGCTATAAGGACTGGAACGAAACCAAAAAGAGCATTGCCTACAAAAACATATTCTACAGTTGCTGGACAATCGACTCAAAACAAAGGTACTGTAAAAATTTCTTCTGGATCAGATGTCCAGACTGAACCACAGAATGGTCCTGATAAGGACAATAAATTTAATAATTTTTTATTGTTCAACTACAAAATGGATGATTTTAGAGGGGATGACAATAATATTGTATCTGATAACTATGAAAATGACAATTTAAGGACAATGATATATAAGCTTGGAAAAAAATTGAAAACTATCAATGACTTGAGAATTGATAATGCATATTTGTCTAAGAACATTGAAATGAAAATAGTCCCTAAAGGTTTAAGATTTTTTAAGCTACCTTTAGGTTTGGACTATTCTGACAACTTGAAAGAAGAGTTTAATAGTTTTTTTGATGGTTGTGGTTTTAAATTTATGCACTTATTAATGAAATACAATGATGAAAAACTTAGTAAATGTATTTCAGAAGCTGAGACATTGAATAACAATATTTTGAATGACTTATTATTCCCTCAATGGGAAAATCTATATAATAAGCAATTTAACGAAGCAAAAAAATGGATTACTAACATTGCCAAACGTAAAACAAACAAATTGAAAAGGGATAGTGAGCATTACAATTTAAACAAAGCCTATATATGGCCAAACAATGAAGTTAAAAGGAATGGTAATGAACACGTGTACTATGATTTACAACAGAGGGATGAGAGTAGGAAGTATGAGCAGGGGGGAAGTAGCACAGTGTACAATTATAACAAAGGGTATACAAACAAAAAGGATTTTCAGAGGGGAGGGAAACAATTTACAAAACCGTACCGAAACAGGAACCAGAGACACACAAGAAGTCAATGGGATTAATTATTAGTCGAGATTCTATGTTGAGCATGGACATTATTAATAAGAGTAATGAGATAATGGTAGATGGTAACATACATACATTTGATAATTTTAACATTTTTAATTAAACAGATTTGAACATTGAAAAGAAGCATTTCAATTTATTTAGTAAAGGAATGAAATACATCCCCAATCCTAAATTCAATTTGGTGGATACTATTATTGATTTTAAAAAATATGTTAGGAAAATTAAGTTGGATATGTTTTTTAAAAATACGCATATATCTGTAAATAGAAAAACATCACAAAATGACAATCAAATTTCTGACTTAAAGAAAGTCAGTTTATTTATTCCACCCCCCCACCCGAAAGTTGAATTATATGAAAAAAATCACTTTAAGGAAGTTTTATTATGAATATAAGAATTTAAAAGAAATGACTAATTATACTAAATTAACTACAGAGGATAGTAATATATTAAGTACAATAATGAATTATATGAATATTAGGGTGATGAAGCCCGACAAGGGGGGTGATATAGTATTATATGACGATTTCCGATACATTATGAAAATGTATGACATCTTACACCATTCTGGTAATTATATCTCTATTTCAATTAACAAACTCAAAATAGCTTATCATAGAATTGATTCCTATATAGAAGAATATTATATTGAAGCAAGAATTACTAAAGACGATTACAATTTCTTGAGGGTTGAATTTCCACAATTGGCTACTTTTGTGGGTATCCCCATGGCACATAAAGATGTATCTGATCCCCCTTTTAAACCAATAGTGTCAGAAAGCAATTCTAAAACCTTCCCGATAGGGAGATATATTGATTCAAAATTGAAATTTGTATATGAAAAAGTACCCCATATGTTTAAAGATTCTTGGATTTTTCTTAAGAACTTTCCAACTGATATAAATCTTGATAATGCATTATTTTTAACTATTGATGTAATTGGTTTGTTTTCTTGCATCCCAAGGGACGAAGGACTAGATGCCTTTAGTAACAGTATAAGGAAACATACTGAGATCGAATGGGATGAGATATGTTTACTACAGGAAATTATGTCAATAGTTTTTGATAATAATTTCATCTATTTCGAAGGAAAACTTTTTAAACAGACAAGAGGTGTTGCCATGGGTGCTGCTTGCGCCCCAATTTATGCCAATTTGGTAATGCTTTATTGGGAAGACAAGTTTTTATTTGGGAGTGAATTTTATCAATATGTCAAATACTACTCAAGATTTTTAGATGATATATATCCTATGGGGAGCACATACGACACTATTGGAATCATTTATATATTTTTTAAATTCTAGTAGTGACTATTTAAAATTTACTTATTTTTACAATAACACAGGTGTACCATATTTAGACACCTTAATTAAATATGAAGCAAATCAACTGTCTTCATCTATTTACAGAAAAGATACATTTTCTAATAGTTACTTACATTATATGAGCTGCCATCCTGAGAAATTAAAAAATAATATCTTTAAGGGTCAATGCATTCGTACAGCACGTATGACCTCAGATGAAGATTTAAGGGTAGAATTAGAGTATGTTAAGAAGATGTTTTTACAAAGAGGATACCCTAGTAATATGATGGACATCACTATACAACATATTTTAGACCTACGTGATACTAAATATCAATCATTGTTAGGTACCAAAAATAAATTTTTAGGACAGGAAGTTAGTCCAATATTAGTGAAGAGGAACATGGAAATGACTACCACTAACAGTTATCAAAAATCGTGTGTAATTCAGTATAATATGGCAGCTAGTTATATTAAAAAAATTATATGTGATTCATGGCATCTAATATTCAATGATGTTCAAACTATTAAGATTATTGGTGCAAAACCCAATTTTATTTTTAAAATGGGGAGTAATATTAAGCAAATGGTAGAACACAAGAAAGAAGTGAAGACAGATAGGAAAATGGCTACAAATAGGAGTCTAAAATGTGGTACCTGTAACCAATGTAAATTCATGTCCGATGCGATAACAATAAATTTAAACAATGAATTAAAACATTGTGTGAGTAGTAGGTTACGTAATTGTAATAGCAAGTTAGTAATCTATTTAAGTATATGTCAAAAATGCTCCAGTTTTTACGTTGGTAAAACTGAGAGACATCTTAGGAAAAGAATTTATGATCATACATATAGTATAAAAACGAAGGACATGAATAATGCATTATATAAGCATATTTTTAGTGAAGGAGAGAGCCATCATTTTAAATTTATTATTTTATAAATATTAAAAATAGATCCTAAGGGAGGAGATATTAAAAGCTTGTTAAGTTACAGAGAAGTATGGTGGCAAATTTATCTTGATGCCACCACCCCTCCAGGTTTAAATGATCACATATCTATTAAACCTTTGTTGTATACTAGAATTAATAAATAATTTTAAAATATAGCCCCTATATATAAAAAAATGTAAATTTTTTTAGTATAGATTTTTTTAATATCTTAGTAAATGTAATTTCACAATACTAGTGTAAATTTTTAATATTTATTCACATTTTATATATTTATATTCATTGTGAATTTATTAATGAATCATGTTTATTGCATCATATTTAAACTTATATTTTTTTACTATTTTTCATTTCTTTATTATTTATTTACAACAATCGTCATATTAATATACATCATTTCCTTATTATTGTCATTTAGGATTCATATTACACCTCTATGGAATACTAGATATCTATCTTAATGATGGACAATAGACATTCATATAGATATGTAATTTCATTTACAATTTTATTTACAAGACATATATAAATATATATATATATATATATTTATATATATATATATATATATATATATATATATATATATATAGATATATATTAATACTACGACATCACAATCTATTAACAGTCATTTTCTAATGTTGAATGTTTTATGCTTTGTACTAGCAATAGATATTAGAGATGGGAAGTCAGTTTTAGCATTTTATTATTATTTTTATTTGTAACGTTGAATTATGGCTGTGTCACTTTAAACATTTGATTGTCCTTTGGCGCCAAAAAAGGCATGTAAGTGCCTAATTCAAATTGTATTGTGAGTTCTGAGGAAGCCCCATTATAGTGGAGGAAAGCGCTAAACTTTGGTTTGTTATTTTAAATAATAAAATCAAGTGTTTTATATTATTTTGGTCGTTTGGTCGTTTGATCGTTTAACCGCTACAGCATTTGTTTACCGTCTTGCAATTTGGGCAATTATTGGTGTATTCTCAGAGATTTTTTACGTATGTACAAAGGTTGACAGAGGTGTGGCTGGGAGCACATACACAGGGCCAATATTGACATGTTGCTGTGATAACCTCATACATTTACTGTTGTAACAGGGTTTGTTGCAACATATGTCCTATGAGGGATATGAAGTCAGTAACTGTCACGGACTTCACCATCTACAGACTGCAATCCTCACACTACCTTCTGCAGTCCACAGATAGATGCCCCGTGGGTAACATATGAAACCAAAGGCACCACACTGTCCAGTCTGCAGATGACACTGCAGATGGGGATTCCTCATGAATATGGAACTGACATGGCAGGCATTGTGACATGTATGACAGCCATATCCAGACAAACACTGTGAAACCAACATTACTCCAAATACAGTATAGCAGCACTTACAGTCTGTAGTCAGGTCCGGCACTTCCCCCTCCTGTTTGTTGCCCTCTTTCCACAGTGTATGTTGTTAGAGTTAAATCCCCAATCCATCTGAGATGCTGTTTGCCAAACAACATATCTAGTTCCTGCTCACAGTGAATGAAAAGGGCCAACACCACCATGATGTTCCTGGATATTGGAGTGTGTTTCCATGCAATTGGCTATTGGAATGTTATGACAGCTGTTCCACATGCAATCAGCTAGGGGAGGGCTGCAATTCATGCAGAGGCCATCAGCTGATCATGAGCATCACTTAAAATACACATGCTGCTGCCTAAGCAAAGTAGGTGTGGGTCTCCACATTCATCAGGGAGGGAGTGGGAGAGGCAGACAGAGGCAAATACATGTCAGGGAAGGGTGGGAGAGTAAAACTGAAACATGCTTGTGTCACACACCTACCAGCACAGGGTATCAAACCCCTGACAACTATGTATTACTATCACAGCTTGATGCAGTTATTGGGTGCGCCACCTGGGTTATCTGTTGTGGAGCACTCAGAACATATATGTGATCGTGAGTGACATCTGCAACAGGCATACGGTAGCTATACAGTAGGTGATGTACACATGCCTGTCTGCATGAACAGGTGCCAGCGTCAACACAGCCACACTCTCAAAGGGATGCACACACATTTACACACTTGGCAGGGCCAGGAGTGCAACTTATCAGTAGTGGGATTGCCACAACACATCACTGTGCAGGTATTGCATGCACCACATGGGTCATATGGAGGTTGTATGGGCAATGATTATGAGAAGGTGTCAGACATCAGACACCATGCTTCAGTATGCCCATGGGGGATGTAGTGAGTATGGATGTGGACATATGCACCATACAACACACAAACACACAGGGTGCCAGTACTGACATGCATGGGTGCATGTCTGTACAGGTGTGTGGTGTTCGACTGTGCCTGCAGGCTATACAATGGTAGGCAATGGGTATACCTTAGCATCAGGTCACATGACAATGATCTGCATTGTGGCTCAGGGTTGTAGTTTCTGCATTTGCCCACACAGGTGGTTATTGTATCTCCCATCCAGTCACCTGGGTGACTATTGTGTCTGGCCAATGCTGTGCATCACTTGCCATGTATGTGCTCCTTAGTCCATGACATGGATGGTGTCTAGGATGTGCACACTTCCCACATGCATGTACAGTGACATGTGGAACTGTACCTGGGGTATCTGGCCCATGTTGTGAACACAGATTATTATCAGATGTGCCAGTCTTGACCACCTGTGGCAGGGACTGGTAATTGGCAGTAGGTTTACCCTGCACCTCTATTGATAGCATGCTAACAGCATTTCCTGGTATCAGTGGCATCTGTCCATACAGAGCATGTTGCCAGTCATGATATGTCTATTGTGGGTCACATGTGAAGGCACCACAGGTGGTGCAGGTGTCCATTTGGGGAACATGGGGGAGGTGCACTATCTGCATGTATGTGCATATTGGACAGATGGGGAGGGTGACATGCCCTCTGTAGCCCACTGATATCACTCCAAAGTTACTATCATTGGCCAATATGCAGTGTACTACCCACATATTGGCTGTTGCCTAGGCATGTGTGTGTGTGTGTGTGTGTGTGTGTGTGTGTGTGTGTGTGTGTGTGTGTGTGTGTGTGTGTGTGTGTATGAGACACGGGTGAGAGTGTGCTCTGGGACATACTGGGGTTACTAACTGTGATTGCCTGGCCTTGATATCACATGTATGGGTATGGATATGCACCCCAGCTTCTCGGCTATTTCACAGCTGTTATCCCTGTACAGTGAACATTGTGATATGCTCTAGGGCCACCATATAAGAATTTTGCAAAACCCACCACACATTGGGTCTTGATGTCACACACGCACGTCCACCTCCACCCAGGATACGTGTTACAAACACACACACACCTGTCATGTCTGTGAGTAGAACCCCTATCTAACTAGTTTATTATGCTACAGCACTACGCAGTTATAGTTACTCCTTTCCCAAAGGTGTATTTCACACTGAATGACATCAGCATGATTGCCAAAGTAGGCCATTTGAAATGTATTGTGAATGACTAGCCTAAAATGCATTGCTCCCTACACAGACAGTGAGACACACACAAAAATAGCCACAACTGACATGTGTGGGTATAGAACCTGACTAGCTCAAGAGTCACTAAATACTCTGACCTTCCCATCCCATCTACTCTTCTAAAGAAACTTCTTCCTTATAAAACTAGCTCTACTAACTATCTCTAGAATAACTTTAATTTGATATGACTGTATTCTACACTGTAAATTTTGGGATTTTAACTGCATCCTTTGTTATGCCTGTATTCTACACTGTTATATTTTATTTTTTTACTATGATAACCTGTAATTGGCACTGTAAATAGATTTATTTGTCTTCTATATCCATAGATAGAATTGTGTTAAATTCATTGTCTTCCTAGGAGCTTATCTCCCCGGGCCTCTACTGAAAATGGACATGTATCCAGTTAGACTAGCCCGGTAAACAAATGTAAAATAAATAAATAAAATAAATAAAACACCTGACAGACGTGTATATCACATTACAGCATGTGGGCTGTTATAGGACACACCATGGGGCTTACGCAAAAGCTTCTTCCCCAAAGGTGTATTTCACAAGGAATGACATCAGCAGAATTACAAAAGTAGGGCATTTGAAATGTACTGCGAGTGACTAGCCTAAAATGCATTGTTCCCTACACAGACAGTGAGACACACACAAAACATCCAGAACTGCCATGGGTGGAGATATAACCCTACCACAGTTATAAATCACACTTCAGCAGTACGCAGTTAACAGACACGCTACAGAGATTACTGGGCTACAACCTTCCCAGAGGTGTAGTTATAGGTTTGTGACATCAGCAGCCTTGTCAATGTTGAGTATATGAATTGTAAGGTGTGGGAGTACCCTAAAAAGCATTGTTGTCTACACAATCAGATGCACACACAAACAGTTGACAGGTCTGGGGGGTAGAACATCTACTTAACTACTTTATCACACTACAGCAGTATGCAGTTACAGGACGCGCTACAGAGATTACTAGGCAACAACCTTCCCAGAGGTGTATTTTTAGGTGGGTGACATCAGCAGCCTTGCCAGAGTTGAGTATATGAACTGTAAGGAGTGTGAGTACCTTAAAAAGCATTGCTTGGTATACAATCAGAAACACACACAAACACACACACATTCACACACACTTGCCAAGTCTAGGGATAGAACTCCTATCTAACTAGTTTATCACACTACAGCAGTACACATTTATGGGATGCACCACAGAGATTACTGGGCTACAATATTCCCAAAGGTGTATTTCACATTGGATTACCTCAGCAGGCTTGCCATAGTAGGGCTATGGGGAGGGCGGTGTGTGCATGCACCATAACCCATTCATGTACGGGTTGACATGCCACATGCGGGCACACAAGGGGTCATATGCCATAGGTACGTGTACACAGCTGCTAGATTACTACTTCCTTGTACAGTCATGTTGCACAGCTGGCATGTGCACCACATAGTCTGTAATGCTGACAGATACTGGTGGCTCGTATCTGCAGTGAGTGACATCTGCACCTCATGTGTTTGGGGCCCTTTGGCTGTGTGCTAGCTGGGACAAGCCTGGATGGCTCCTTGTCACAGTGACCCTGTTCCACACATCTATGTATGTCTACCTTTGTCTTATTGTAGTGTGTTGTCCTTACATATATGTCTGTATTCCTATCACACTGTGTATGCAAGGCATGCATGGTGCATACAGATGACTGTCTGCACTAACAACTGCAACTGCCAGATATGTCTGGTCCACTGGTGTTTACAGTCATGGCCTTCATGTGTTTCAGTGTGTGAGCATGCCCAGTATGACCTTTCAGTATGTTGTAGACTGACATTGCCTTAATTTCTCTAAGTGTGTGAGCATGCCCAGTATGGCTGTCTGTATTGAATCTGTGGATCATGTCCAGGTAGTTTGTGCTGCAGTGCTGACCTTTGTGTTGTACACCAACAGGTAGCATGCTGTCTCTGCAAGGTATCCATCATTCATTTGACTTTGACTGTTACTACATTTCTGCATAGCAGGGGAGGCACACCTGACTGTTTCTACATTTCTACACAGGAGTGGGGGGTCATACCTGGCAGTTATTACATTACTATGTAGGATGGGGGGCACACCTGCCTATTTCTACATTTCTACACAGGAGTGGGGGGGCACACCTGACTGTTATTACATTACTATGTAGGATGGGGGGGAGCACACCTGACTATTTCTACATTTCTACACAGGGTTGGGGGGCACACCTGACTCTTATTACATTACTATGTAGGATGTGGGGGGCACACGTGAAACATGTACACATTCTCTATGACCATACTGGTATGTCAGGTACTCCATTTCATTCTGTATTGCTAACTGTCAGGCTGACTAGAGGCATACCAGTGTACTACAGATCGTGGCTTCAGTTGGCCTACATATTATTGTCGGTCTTCCTCACTTTCATAACTAACATCCTACTGCCTGCCATGCTGTGGTCTGTCTGTGTAGGCCTGGGGGGGGGTTAACCATAGCCATCATTCTGGGGCCATGCCACAGGTTCTGTTTGAATTTGTCTACACTTGTCCTGCTGGCTGAGACTGTTGTTGGGTATATGAACCTCCCTGACTGGCATGTGTGTGTGTAATATGGACACACATGTCAAAAAGCACATTTCCTGCAGTGGGTTTTGTCTCCCTGTATAGTACTGGCTACTATGGTGACTCCAGTATGTGTTGCGGACGTCATGGTGCCACTATGGGTGTCTACTGTCTGCTGCCATAACATTCAGCCACCCAATTCCCTTGCATGCTTACATCCATACTATAGCTACAGGTAACAACACATTCTACTCCATTTGGCAATTGGTAGGTTGATTGACTTACCTTGAGGATGTGCCAGACTTGTGGATGGTGCTAGAGGGCTGCCTATGTTGGATGCACATAGTGCACTCCCTATACATGCTTGAGCACAGGTAGTGTCATATTTGGCATCCCTTTTACTGTATGTGCGAGTCAGAGAGAAGTCTCATTCCCTGGGTCCCTACTGTGACAGTGCAAGTGCTATGTGTCACCTCTTTGCCAAGGCCAGGGCATACTGGGCACACCTCCTTCTGCCTACTGGGGCAGGCTCAGGCTGTTCCTCCTCTGGGTAACTCTGTGCCTGTGCAGGCCTTGGCATTGGTGGGGGGCTGTGTGGCCCTGCCATATGCTGTTTCTGCTGCAGCTGTTTCTGCAGGATCATATTTTGTAGCATAGCACATGCCATAACAATTTGGGTACATGTAGATTGTGAATGCTGCAAGGCTTCATCAGATGTGTCCAGACACCAGAACCATGACCTGAGCATCCTAAACACATGCTCTATTATATGTTTGCCCTGTGCGTGTGCCTTATTATGGCATTGTTGTTCAGGTGTCTGTGCATTTCTGATGGGTGTCATCAGCCACAGCTCCAGTGGGTACCCAGCATCCGCCACTAGGTGATCGTAGGGGATGTTGACACTGGCAAATATTTGGTACAGCTGTGTCAGATGGCATATGTGGGAATTGTCATAGCTTCCAGGGCAGCAAGCACAAGCATTCATTATAATGCCCCGGGCATCACAAACAACCTGACAGTTGATGGAGGGGATGTCCCTGTGGTTGATGTAGGCCCTACCCTGCTCACCGGGTGGTGCTTTGATGCATATGTGAGTGCAGTCTATAGCACCCACTACCCTAGGGTATTTTGCTATTTGGTGAAATAGACGCATATTGCTGGTCAACACCTCATGGGTGTTGAGGAAATATACATGCTCACTGGCATGTGCTGACATGACATGCAGGAACTGGTGGAATACCCTGGATGCTGATGTCTGTGAGAGCCCCATGATATCCCCAGCTGTGCTTTGGGAGGTACCTGTGGTTAGTATACCTTGGCCTACACATACCTTGGTGTCCACTGGGATGGGTTCCCCTCGGCCAGTTTAGTGTGTCAGGTGTGGCCAGCACAACTCAACAATTTTCTGTAGGAGGTCTCTGTCCACTCTATAGCATTCCACTATCTCCAGCTAATCTAACCCCTGGTAGGTTACCCTGGGTCTGTACTCTCTTCTCCGTCTCCTCACTGTGGGTTGTCCGGCAGCATTCACATCCTCACCACCCTCAGCCTCTTGCACATGTTGTTCTATGTTGCCTGCTGCAGCCCTTCTCATTTTGTAGGTTTGTTTGTTAAAATTTCCCCGCTTGTATACATAATTCCCTGGATTCTCAAAAGCTTGCACGGAGTGTTAGAGTAGTATATGACGTCAACAGGCAAGATGTTTGCTGTGTGATCCAGGAACAGCCTGTAGGGGCATGCACGAGAGCTGCTAAAGCTAGTCTTGCATGGACAGTGTCATGGTATGGAAATTACCTCATTTGCTGGTGAAATCCATGCAAATGAGGTAAATTTGAGATCCAGCAAACACTAACCTGTCCGTGGAAGATTAGTGTTACCCACAGAAATGTACTCATTGGTAACGGAGTACATTTATGCAAATAGCTAAACGGAGCTATGACAGCACCAAATAAAGGATGCATACAGTTGAGGAAGCATACCAATGGCCAAATATAAGGCAATTGGGAGTGCAATATGTTTAAAAACATAAAAATTTTACTTTTTTTCCCCGATCTCCGATGTTTAAGCATAGAGTAGCACTGCACAAATGTTCAACACTTAAAAAAACAATAAAATAATTAAAAAAAAGCCAAAAATAGGCATTTACATTAAAAAGCTTAGTCTGCCATGCAGGTGAATGGCAGGCTGAAGACAACATGGCTACTGACTAGTGGTTGGTAAGGGGGGAAGCTCAGTGTGAGAGATGTAACCATGCATTACTAGGCAATCCTATGCAAATGAGGATAAGGATACTGAATCCCAATTTTCCTCAGCATGTGAGGCATGTCCCAAGAGTGTAAGATTTGGAGTAGGTGAGTATAGGACTAGAATATAGGTGACATCATGAGGGGGGGGGGTGTCACACAGGCTGTAAGCTAATTGGAGCACAGTGACTCGTATTTGCCCTGAGTTGCTCAGGATTGCAAGGAGACGTGTCTACAGTTGTCCTATTTGAAAACCTCAAACCCAAGGTGCACACTGTTATAAGATAGGAAACTCCTTGCAAACATGCAGACAGTGTGTGTGCGTGTTGGCATGCGTTTGCACTTGTTTGCACAGCGCTTCTCCCCGGGCAGAAACAGAAAGTCAAAAGGAAGGAAAAGAAGTAGTAGGAAGTTAACCAAGGAGAACTAACAGAGCTGCCAGGTGAAATATATCAGAATCAGCCAATTACACAGGCAGCA
Organism: Protopterus annectens; assembly: GCF_019279795.1. NCBI lineage: Eukaryota > Metazoa > Chordata > Ceratodontiformes > Protopteridae > Protopterus > Protopterus annectens. The sequence continues at coordinate 433,487,716 of NC_056727.1, forward strand.
GACTAGTCCAGCCCAGCCCAGCACTTTAAACTCTGCAAACACCATTCCCCCTGTTTTTTCTCAAGAACTCTGCAACATTGCAGTATACAAAGAGGGAAAGCTTAAAAAGTTTAAGTCAGACAAAATGTTAGGGGCTGCTCTTGCTATCATAATCCAACATGTGCAAGGTGCTGAGGGTGGTGATGTTGTGAAAGATGCTGAGCAGCCCACAGTGAGGAGACGGAGAAGAGTGTACAGATCCAGGATAACCTACCAGGGTCTACATGAGCTGGAGATAGTGGAGCACTATAGGGTGGACAGGGACCTCATACAGCAAATTGTTGAGCTCTGCCAGCCATGCCTCACACACAGAACGAACAGAGGGGACCCATCCCAGTGCATACCAAGATATGTGTTGGCCTAAGAATACTAGCTACAGGTACCTTCCAAAGACCAACTGGTGATATGATGGGGATGTCACAGGCATCAGCATCCAGGGTACTCCACCAGTTCCTGGATGCCATGTCAGCACATGTTGGTGACCACATATATTTCCCCAATTCCCATGAGACATTGGCCAGCAATATGCGTCTTTTCCACCAAATAGCAGAATACCCTGAGGTAGTGGGTGCAATAGACTGCACACACATATGCATCAAAGCACCACCTGAAGAGCAGGGTAGGGTTTACATCAACCGCAAGGGCTTCCCCTCCATCAACTGTCAGTTTGTGTGTGATGCCCAGGGCATAACAATGAATGTGTGTGCTGGATGCACTGAAAGCTATCACGATTCCCACATTTGGCATCTAACCCAGCTGTACCAGTCATTTGCCAATGGGGACATTCCCTACGGTCACCTAGTAGGGGAAGCTGGATACGCACTGGAGCCATGGCTGATGACACCCATCAGAAATGCACACACACCTGAACAAGAACTCCATGATGAGGCACATGCACAAACAAGAATCATAATAGAGCATGTGTTTGGGATGCTCAAGTCACAGTTCTGGTGCCTGGACACATCTGGTGGAGCCTTGCAGTACTCACCAACTACATGTACCCAAATTGTTATAGTATGTGCCATGCTACACAATGTGATCTTGCGGCAACAGCTGCAGCAGGAACAGCATGGGGCAGGGCCAAACAGCCCCCCACCATTGCCAAGGCCTGCACAGGCACAGCGTGACTCATAGGAGGAACAACCTGAGCCTGCCCCAGTAGGCAGAAGGAGGCATGCCCAGTATGCCCTGGCCTTGGCAAAGAGGCAACGCATAGCACTTTCGCTGACTCAGTAGGAACCCTGGAAGTGACACCTCTCCCTGACTCACACATACAGTAAAAGGGATGCCTAACTTGACAGTACCTGTTTTCAAAAATGTATAGGGAGTGTACTATGTGCATCAGACAAAGGCAGTCCTGCAGCACTACCTTCAATACAGGCACAGACGCAACTTAAGTCACTCACACATACCAGTTGGGGGGGGGAGTCACATACCTAACAGTCATAGCCAGCAGGACAGTTGTAGACAAACGCAAACACAAACAAATGCTGTATCATGCCCTCTGAAGAGGCCTATGGGTAACCTTCTCCCAGGCCTATGCAGACAGATAACAGCAGGCCAGGCAGTGTGATGTGGGTTGGGTAGGCTATGAAGTCACAAACTAATATGCGTGTAATTGGAAGCTAAGGTCTGTAGTACAGTGATATGCCTCAAGCCAGTACGATAGACAACAGTACAGACTGAAATGGAGTACCTGACGTAGCAGTGCAGGCCTAGCAAATGTGTATAAGTGTCAGGTGTACCCCTCATCCTATGTACACCCACAGTAACAATCAGGTGTTTCCCCCAGGGTAGAAATGTACAAATAATTGCTGTCCCCCCTGTATGTAGAAATGTTGGTAAGTCTATGCAAATTGACTCATGAAAGCCCCGCAGACACAGTCTGCTTCCTGTCAATGTACAACACAAAGGTGAGCCCTGAAGTAAAAACCAACTTGATTTTTCACACACGTATAGTATATATGCCCATAGTGGGCATGCTCACACACTTAAACAAATTTAGCAAATTTCAGTCAACAACATACTGAACGGTCATACTGGGCATGCTCACATACTTAGGTCATGCCTGTGTACAGCAGTGGGCCACACATATCTGGCAGTTGCATTTCTTACTCCAGACACATGTCACTATGGACCAATCCTGCCTTGCGCACACAGTGATATGAAAACAGACCCATATAATATATTGGAGCCCTGTCATAATCAAACTATGTAATACAAGTACTTAAGTTGTTCAAAGAAAGTTAAAATCCAAAGAAGATCAATAAATCTCCGATCAGTATCATCAAGAAACCATGAGCACTCCTAACATTATCCAAGCAAAGCTCTGCCAAAAATATTGCCAAAGATTCCATAGAGAACCATGAAGCTTTCTTTAGCTATGTCATAAATATCAGTGTAAACTCATATATGTTCTGAGTTATTGCAAAGTGTAAATGAATACATGTACATGACTGACATTGCCAACATCTTGTCAGGCAGGTTCATACATATTTAACCCCCCTCTCACTGACAAAAGGGCCCATTACCATACCTGGAGATTATGAAAACCCAGAAATCACATATACAATGGTTAAACAACTCTATCCAAACCTAAAAACATGGTGTCTATGGGATGACATAGTGTCCCTGGCTGTGTCATATGTGAACTCCAAAACAAACAGACCATGCACCTGAACAGTCTGTTAAGACTCACCCTCTGTACTGGATATGAAACTGTTGAATGGGTTACAGCAACATTTGGCACACTCCACAAGTGTTGGTGCACAACAGACAATGGGAACTATTGTCTTATAAGCCTAGTAAGCCTGATCTACAAGGCCATGGAGTCCATCATTATGTAACTCATAAACAGAGCTATTGGGGGCCTACAAACACTGAACCCTACCCATTTTGGTTTGGTCAGGGGCAGATCATGGTCCCTAAACCTGCTAGACTGTTTTCAAGGCAGTTACCCAGGACATACATCAATGAAATGAGCTCCACATGGCCTACATAGACCTTGAAAAGTCCTTTTCCGACATCCCACACACGTTGTATCCACAAAATCAACAACATGTGCATAAACATGTATGTCATCTGATGGATTGCCAGCTGGGGGCACAGATAGATCCCACAAGGTAAGAATTGTGGTCTCCCTGTTGAACTGTAAGCTGGTAACAATTGCTGTTCCCCATAGCTCAGTCCTGGGACACCTCCTGTCTGGTGTTTACTTTTCAGAAGTACAGTCAAACACATGAGGGCTATGGTTAGCAAAGTTTGTGGATGACTGCAAAAAGGTTGTCATAACTGATGTTTGGGACAACAGAGACATCCATAAAAAGGGTCTCAGTCAGACAGATGTGGTGTCAAAATTATGGCCTCGAGCTACAGTCATAAAAATACCACATAGGTGCCAACACCCTAAATATGGAGGTAATAATAAGGGATCTGTAGACACATGTGGCTAGTCATCTCTACTTTCACAAACACATTCACAAAGTGGTTAAAAAATCATGCTATGTGTCCCTACTAATTGCCAAAGCTTTTGCATGTAGGTCAACTCATCAGTCATCAGACCCATCAGAGAGTACCACGACACATTTGCAATGTATCTGACTAGGCACCTTCAGCAGCTGGAAAGACCACTGAAGTACATCAACAAGAGGATTACTGGCCTCAAACAGTTGCCCCATGCAACAAGACTGAAGTAACTCAATCTGTACTCTTTTGGATACTGTCTACTCTGGCGATCTCTGCCCGACATAGAGGTCCATGTCCAATGCAGAACTGATGTACATGCTCTATCTGAAGTAAACCCACGCTCACTGTGCCACATGTTCTAGGGATATAATCATCACAACAATAAATAGAACATGTTGGAGGGATACATTACTAACTCACAGACTTCCCTTGCTTTGGAACAGGCTCACAACCTACATTAAGCTGAGTCCCTCACTGACACTCTTCCAGAGGACCCTTTATGAGTGTATGTGAAACTGAACTTTCACACCATGGATCACTTCATCAGCTCTACTACACAGAGGCATAGGGAACTAACCCCAGGTGCGGTGATAGCTGAACACTCTGGCCATACTAATAAATGCCTTCAGGCAGATAGCCTATTACCTACCTATGTACATATATATATATATATATATATATATATATATATATATATATATATATATGTGTGTGTATGGTTCTAGGTCATAAGATCGACAGCCACTTTCACCGACAATAGAAACATCGACACCACATTACCGACAAACCATAAACACGACACCTCACATGCCCGACAAACAAGTAACCGACGGTCCACAAACACAAAACCCCATACACTGCACACACCACAATAACAACAATCAACTAACAAAACACATCCCCTTATCCAAAAACCACACACAGAACACAAGCACACCAAAATCCTCACAAACCCACACTAAACCTCACACACACAACTATGTACAACCCTAACCCAAACCCTTACCCTAAGGTCCGTCACTATCGCACACTCAGCTAACCTGCGCCCTAACCCTAACTCACTTAATCCGCCCTAACCCAAAAATACCACTACGCACTTACCTAACCCGCCCTAACCCTAACTCACTTAACCGCCCCTAACCCAAAAATACCACTACCGACACTTACCTAACCCCCTAACCCTAACTCACTTAACCCACCCCTATCCCCACAGACTGTCACTATCCACACTTACCTTACTCGCACCCTAACGTCCGTCACCACCGCATACTCACACAGCCTTCTTTCCAACTCACTATCCCTGGCGTCGGCATGTTCATCCGTAGCGTCGGTCTTCCGAGTGTCGATCATCTGGCGCCCGCTAATCCGTTGTCGGTTATATCGGCTGTCGATCTTCTAACCTAGACCCATATATATATATATATATATATATATATATATATATATATATATATATATATATAGGGAGAACAGAGTATAATAAGCCAAAGATGGATGGGCAGAGATGTGTGTAAGAGGGTGACCATGACAAGGAGCCATCCAGGACTGTCCCACCCAGCACACATCCCAATGGCACAAAAGACATGAGGTGCGCATCTCACCCACTGTACATAATAGCCACCAGTATTTGTAAGCATTACATATTATGTGGTGCATGTGCCTTCTGTACAGCATGACTGTACAATGAAGTACACATTTACTATCTGTAGACATGTACCTGTCACAATGGTTCATAGGTATGTAATAGATTATCTTCACGAAGGCATATATTAGCCTAGGCAAGTTGTGCTGCTTTCACCACCCCATTGGTTAGTCTCCTAAGCCCTAGTTCTAATAGTTAGTACCCTAAGCCCCTATCTAGTGGGGCTGCTGATGTGATCCCTGGCATGAATTGTCAGTTTCCTATCCACTCATCAAGGTTCCTATTAAAGAGTGTCAGTGAGGGGCTCTGTCTTATGTACACTGGGACTCTGTTCCACAATAAGGCAAGTCTCTGGGATGGTACTCCATCCCTCCAGCATGTTGTATTCATTGTTGTGATGAGGTTCATATCCCTGGAGTGTGTAATGCGATTCAATTTTGTTTTCCTTAGATGGAGCATGTTCAACAGTTATGTGTTGGACATGGCTCTGTATGGTAGGCAGAGTTTGCCTCTGAGTAGGCGGTGCACAACAGAGAACAGATTTAGTTTTTCCAGTTGTGTTGCATAACACAACTGTTTGAGGCCAGTAATCCTCTTGGTGAGGTACCTCTGTGGTCTCTCCAGCTGCTGGATATGCCTTGTCGAGTACATCCAAAATGGTGCATTGTACTCAATGATGGGTCTGATGACTTAAGAGTAGAGGGCCACCACCACATCTTTATGCAAACCCTTTGTTGATTAGGTGGGCCACATAGGATTTCCTAACCACTTTGGCAACATGGTTGTCAAAGGAAAGATGACTATCTACTTGTGTCCCCAGATCCCTTATTACCTCGTCAGTTTTAAGGGGGTTACACGTATGTGGTAGTTTGTGGGTACTTTGTTTTTCCCAAAGGAAATTACTATGCATTCTTTCGCATTGAGCTTGAGGTCATGATTCTGACACCACACATCTGTCTCATAGAGTCCCTTCTGGAGAATATTTGTGTCATCTGGGGAATCTGTTATGGCACACACTTTACAGTTCCCAGCAAACTTGCTCAACCACAACCCTGCTGTGTTGGCATGTACTTCTGAGAAGTATATAGCAAAGAGGAGGGACCCCAGGGCTGAACCCTGGGGGACACCAGTTGTTACCAGTTTAGAGTCTGACATGTAGCCAGCAACTCTTAATTTGTGGAATCTATCTGTGAGCCAGTTTGCAATCCATCTTGTGATGTATGGATTTATGCCCAGGTTGGTGAGTTCACCTTTGATACCTGACTGGGGAATGGTGTCAAAGGCCTTAGCAAGGTATAGGTAGGCTGTGTGGAGCTCCTATCAATCATCTGTAGCCTGGGTAACTGTCTCAAAGATATCCACCCAGTTCAGGAGGCATGATCTGCCTTTGATGAAGCCAAACTTGGTGTGCTCAACTGTGTGAAGGTTCCTATTGTCTTTATTGTTGAGTTCCATTATGATTGGCTCCATTACCTTGCAGATAAGACTCGTCAGGCTCATAGAGCAGGAATGCCAAGGGTCTGTTGTGGCCCCACCCCTGTGGAGTGGAAGAATGTTGCTGTGCAACATTCTATGGGTACATATCCTGTAGAGAGGATGTAGAGAGAGGTGTAGGTATCCTTGGTGAATATGGATACATCACCGCTCTATGTGTTATGATCCAGTTTCTGATGCTGGAATTTATGGAATAAGTAGTATCCTGGTAGTGCTGGTGTGCTCTCTGGAGCCTTGAACTAGGTTTCTGCTACTGCACAGATATCAATATTCTCCATACTGAGGAGTGCCTTGAGTGTGTTCATTTGGAGGCTGGGACGTCTGGCACTGAGTAGCATTTAGCTCACTTTGTGGTTATTTGTGTTGATTACGGGGGTTGGTTTGTCCTTTGTGCCTTGCCTAAAAAAGGTAATATGGGGACAGCAAGAGCCTTGGCCAGTATTCAGAAGCATAGGGGTAACAGGTGCAAACCATCTCTAGCGATGCAACGAGGCTTGTCTATCATGTCATCCCAGGCAGACAGAGACTGGATCCCCTTTGAATGACACCAGAAACTCAGCCAATTCTTGAAGTTTATCATATTTATGTTATATTGCAGTATCATGTAGGTGAAGGTAAGATGCTACTGAAGGTCAGTGTCATACCAGTCTCGGCTACATGATCATAGAGCTACTATATATCTCTTGTCATGTTGTCCTGGGAGGTATGTCTCAGATAATTCACACTGACATGTACAAAGACCACGTCATATATGTACTTGTTCTGGAGTGATGTAAGTGCTTGTGTTATGTGGGGGATCATAGCACCTGACAGACAACTGATAGTAACCTTCCCCTTGTCCAGCCTAGTGAGTGGAACATCTGTGTGCCTGACTATGGAGTCATCTATTACTAGTGTGTTGGGTATGTTGTTTTGCCTTAGGGCCTGTTGTGAGGAACACTGCTTTGGTGTATTATGTGTTTTCTGGCATGTGCTTGGAGGTGCATGTTGCTTGCTTGTCTGCTTAGGAGGACACTTTCTCTTTTTCAGATTAATATTTGTATTCTCCGAGTATGTTAATGTGTATTTATGTGTGTGTTTTGCTGGTGCTTATATTGTAGGTCTATGTGAGACTGTTGGTGTTGTGCTTCTATGACCCTACTCCTCTTGACTGTATTTTCCAGTACTTGGTTGACAGAGGTTAGCCTCCAGTTTGACCCTGTGTGTGCCAGCATATGGTGAATCAACCCATATATGATATGGTTGTGGCCTATGCATACAATACACTCACAATACACCTAGAATGATAAGCCTGCTGAGGTTAGCAAATGTGAAAAAACCTTTGGGCAAACAGTCAGCGAGTAATGACTGTATTGCATCCTGTAACACCATATTGCTTGCTGAAATGTAAATAAGTACTTAGTTTGGATTAAGAACCCCGCACTTCCCAACTGTGTACGTATGTGTCTGTCTCTCCCTGGGGGGAGAGCAACCTTTTTGGAGACTACTCACACCCCTTAAAAGTGATATACTCATCTTTGTCATCTGATGATGTCATCATCCTACAAATACACCTGTGAGAAGATGAAATCCCAGTAATGTGTATAGCGTGTCATGTAAATGTGAACTGCTATAGTATCATAATGTAGTTAGGTAGGGGTTTAAATCCCATATTTGCCAACTGTGTGTATGTGTGTGTCTCTCCCCGGGGAGAAAGCAACCTTTTTGGAGACTACTCACACCACTTAAAAGTGATATACTCATCTTTGTCAAGTCTGATAATGTCACCATCCTACAAATACACCTATGGGAAGGTGAATCCTTGTAATGTGTATAGCACATTGTGTAAAAGCGTATTGCTGTAGTATCATAATGTAATTAGATAGGGATTTGAATTTGGCACTTGTCAACTGTGTGTGTCTGTCTCTCTCCGGGGAGAGAGCAAACTTTTTGGAGACTACTCACACCCCTTAGAAGTGATATACTTATCTTTGTCAAGTCTGATGATGTCACCAGACTACAAATACACCTGTGGGAAGGTGAAATCCCAGTAATGTGTATAGGTTCATAGGTTGGTACTAGGCTATTGGCCCTAGGGCCTATGCAAGCCTAGCCATAACCTTTCCCTGGATATTTCTTCCCACAATATTTACTTCTCTGGACCCCTGTCTAGCAGGGTGACTGACATGATCCTCGGGATGAATTTCCTATCTCCCATCCAATCATCAAGGTTCCTTTTGAAGAGGGCCAATGAGGCGCTCTGCTTGACATGTATGGGCAGTCTATTCTAGAGTATGGGGAGTCTCTAGCGTGTCATGTAAATGCATACTACTATGGTACCATAATGTAGTTAGGTAGGGGTTTGAATCCTGCACTTGGCAACTGTGTGTGTGTGTGTGTCTGTCTCTTCCTGGGGAGAGAGCAACCTTTTTGGAGACTACTCACACCGCTTAAAAGTGATATACTCATCTTTGTCAAGTCTGATGATGTCACCATCCTACAAATATACCTGTGGGAAAATGAAACCCCAGTGTTGTATAGAGCGCATCGTGTAAATGCGTATTGCTGTAGTATCATAATGTAGTTAGGTAGGGACTTGAATCCCGCACTTGCCAACTGTGTGTGTGTCTGTATCTCCCTGGAAAAAGAGCAACCTTTTTGGAGACTATTCACACCCCTTAAAAGTGATATACTCATCTTTGTCAAGTCTGATGATGTCACCATCCTACAAATATACCTGTGGGAAGATGATACCCCAATGTGTATAATGTGTTGTGTAAATGCATATTGCTGTAGTAGCATAATGTAATTAGGTAGGTGTTTGAATCCCGCACTTGCCAACTGTGTGTCTGTTTCTCCCTGGGGAGAAAGCAACCTTTTTGGAGACTACTTACACCCCTTAAAATTGATATACTCATCTTTGTCAAGTCTGATGATGTCACATCCTACAAATACACCTGTGGGAAGGTGAAATCCCAGTAATGTGTATAGCGCGTCGTGTGAATGCGTACTGCTGCATTATCATAATGTAGTTAGGTAGGAGTTTGAATCTCGCACTTTTACTAACTGTGTGTGTGTTCCAGTTGTGTCCAGGTGTGTGAGTGTGTGTGACACCATTGGTCAATGTGGAGAAGGTTTTGATTTTTTTAGTGTATTACATATCACAATGACAACTGTATATGCATAACACATGTACAGTAGCTGTGGGGCAAAGCCATATACATACATGTGACCTCAATTTTTTCATAGGTGGTTACTATGCTTTCTCCATGAAGCATCTGTTAGCCTTGCCAGAGTGTGCTGGCACTTTCCAGACCTTAGGTTACTTCTGTATGCTTGTGACAAGCTTAGCCACTGCAGTGATCCCTGGGCTATGTCTTCTGTTTTACATCCACTTCATCAAACCATTTCACCATGGTTTCTATTGAAGAATGTGAGTGAGGGTTTATGCTTGAGGTATATTTGAATCCTGTTCCAAAGCAAGCACAGTCTGGCAAAGATGACTAATCATTACAGGTGTGCAACAACCTCTGTTGATCTGCATGCAAACCCTCCACAGAGGGCTTTCCAAAACCCTTTGGTAATGTGATTATCAAAGGAGAGATGACTAAACACATAACTCTATGTATACATTAGTACCTGTTCCACATTTTGGGGGCTACTACCTATGTGGTACTCTGGGGATAATTTGTTTTCTAAAAGTGGATAACTATGCTTTCTTTGGCTTATAGCTTTACATCATGATTTTGACACCAGATATCTGTCTCTATGATATCCTTTAGGAGGATGTGTGTGCCATCTGGAGAATAATGTATAGCCCACAGTATGCATTTTCATCAAACATGGGCAGACATATCCCTACTGTGTTTGCCTGTACCTAAGAAAACTATATGCCAAACAGGAGTGGTCCCAGGACTGAGTGCAGGTGAATACCATTTGTTTCTGGCAAAGAATTGTACATGGAGGCTGCAAATGTTACTGTGTGTCCTACATCTGTGCGTCAGTTGTCAATCCATCATCTAACAGTCGTTTATGGTCAGTCTGTTGAGGTTATGTATAATACCAGAATGTGGAATAGGTATGAATTGCTGGGTGAGCTATAGCTTGGCTGTGTGGACCTCCCCTCCCTCACCTATAGCTTTGTTAATTGGCTTGAAGTCTACTAGGTGTAGGAGCCATGATCTGGCCTTTAGAGAACCTAAGTGGGTATGGTGTAGTGTTTGCAGGTTCATAATGTCTCTGTTAATGAGTTCCATAATGCTGTGCTCTATAGCCTTCCAGATAACATTTGTCTGGCTTATAGGGTTAGAGATTCCAGGATCTGTTGTAGCTCTACCCTTAATCAATTTATGTTAACATTTGCACTGGGTGTGATGAGGATGGACAGGATTATGAATAAGAATATTAGAGGGTCAGTCCAGGTTTGAAGGTTAGTAGACCAAGCCAGATAGGCAGGATTACGTGAGTTTGTACATGTGCTGAGGAGGGATGCAGAGTATATTTTGAAAAAGATGCTAAGGATGAAGCTGCCGGGTAACAGGAAAAGAGGAATGCCTAAGATGAGGTTTATGGATGTGGTGAGAGAGGACATGCAGGTGGATGGTGTGACAGTGCAAGATGCAGAGGGCAGGAAGATATGGAAACAGATAATCTACTGTGGCAACCCCTAATGGGAGCATCTGAAAGGAGAAGAAGAAGAAGTTGTAGCTCAACCCTTGTGGACTGTGAACACCATTACTGCGCATCATTCCACAAGTATGTAACCTGTATAGAGGCTGCATTTGAACAGAGTGTTTGGGTGAGTGGTGACTTCATATGGCAGCTTGTGTATGACACAGCCAGGGACACTGTCCAGTACCATTGCTATTGTGGTTTGGACTTTGGTAAAGAGATGTTTTAACTAGAGTGTCTGTGAATCATCAGGTTTTACATTCTTCAGGACTGGAAATGTGGCCCTTGTGTAACGACAGGGTGGTGAAATCTGAATTCAAACTGTCTGACAAGATATGGGTAATGTCATTCAGATAAGTGTACTTTGTAACCATTTACATTATCTCTGACCCGATCTGAGATTTCCCCTCTAGATTATAAATAACAGTAAAGAAAGCTTTAGTGTGTCTTTGGAATCCTTGCCAATTTGTATTTTGAAGCTTGCCTTGTATGATTAATGAGGGCTTGTATTTTCCCAATGATACTGACCAGAGAGGTTATCCCTTCTTGGTATGTAACTCTTTTTTGGTACAACTTCACACCTTCTATTATATATTTAGTTTATGGCAGGGGTCCATGAGACTAATGCACTTTTACTGTATAAGTGAGTATTTCTTGTGTTTGTGATAGCACGGTCCATGCAACCCTGTAGGTGAACAGTGTGCATTACTAAAGGATTATGCAGCTGGGACAGTGTTAACCTTAGTAATGCAAATCAATGACAGATAGTAACAACAGCATCACCCACAGCACAGTGTCAACCCGTGTCATACACACACATGCGTACTCAAGTTCCAAAATGTGTGTAGTACAATGCATACTGGCCACCAATAGAAACTATGGAGTGTTAACACTGGCTAATACAGAGCATGTCACCTTGCCCATGTGTCCAATATGCATGTACATGCAGACAGTGCACCTCCACCATGTTCACAAATGGACATCTGCAAACCTGTGTTGCACACACCCACACTTACTGTCCACTGTATAATGCATGCTGACAGAACTACACATATCAGCCAAGTGGCACATGGGCAAACAAAACACAATTGGAATAAACACTGGTGAAAACAATACAACAGTGCTAATTACAGCTTTAATGCATCATGCCTGCTCAGCTACACCTTCAAGGATATCATTACACTTTACTGCTGACAACATGCTACACATCCAACCATTGCTATACTTTGTTAAAGTCACCCTGTGCATTAACAACATGTTAGCCTGTTTCTGCATCAATGTTACAGATAACAGGAGATGGCACAGGTTTCATCATATGCACAGGGTGTGTTGTTGGTTTGCCAGAGGCCTACACTGAGCCATACAATCAACATGCATGTGTGAGTGTGTGTGTGAGGGCCATGAGTACTGTTATGGGCCAATGTTGATGTCACGTGTGCGGGTATGCATTTGCCCTAGGTTTCTGGTTTATGTGTGTGTGTCTGCAGGCACACAGTTCCACCATGTGACTGCCATATACGGGGGTTTGTGAGACAGCTACAGACTGTATCTGGCAGGCTTTACAGATCACCATCTCTGGCCACGGATACGGAACCTGTGCCTGGCAGAGGTGCTAGAGACAGTATCAGGTACTAATCCAGATTGGGTACTATCCTCAGAGGTTGACAAATGTCCACTGGATCCAGGTCCCTGCTGGGACTGGCCAGAGCCACATGCATGTGGTCTGCTAGGATGATCTATGGACAGCCCCCCCAACATTGCTGGGGCTGGTACTGGTACTACAGGAGCAACTGTGACTTGCTGGATGTCCACGGCGACCTCCAGCTGGTGATGTTGCTGGCATACGTCCACATCGACGTCTCAACCATCCCGCACTGTCCTGACACATGGACATGACATTGTGGAGGACATCCAATGTCTCACCCCAACGTCTATCAATGACCTCAGTGTAGTTACGTATGGCACCTGCTAGGTCATGGATATTGTCATTTACAGAGGTGTAATGAGCCCTTTGTGCCCTTAGCCCCTGTCTGGTGTACCACTCCATTCATGTCTGTGCCTCCATGACAGCCTGGAACATGCATGTGGTAGAAAGAAGTGTGGCACGTCTGCCAAGGGCATGATGACCAGCAGTGCTCTGACGAGAACTCCTGAGCATCTGCCTATGTGGTACCATTCCAGACATCTGGCTATGGCTGCTGTGTCCTGATACATGTGCCATAGACACCACACTGTCCTGGCCAGTGCCAACCATACACTGTCCCTCAGCTAAGGGCAATGGTGGGGTTGGATGTACAGGCAGTATGACTGTGTGCATGGATGGGGTGGAGACTTGTGTACTGTCAACTGGTGGACCAGCAACAGACCCTGACAAACCTCCCTGTGCCTCAACACACCTATCCTCATGATCACTGTCTGTCTCAGTGACATCAGGCTCCCTGCTGTACTGAACCAGCCCCACCTCACCACCTGTGAGAGGAAAACAGGAAACACACTTTAAGACCTGAACATGGCTTCAGACCACACGCACACATGCACACACAAAACTACATTCCTCCCGAAAGCAGACACACATGACACCAGCAATCACAGAACATACACAATAGCAGATGATGGTGGAGTACAGTATCACAAGCAAAACAGTCATATCACACCTGTCAGCATGCAGGACATGTGTTTCTCAACAACATGCAGAGTAAGTGTAGTCAATCCTTGTTACTAACAGTATACATGGCTTTGATGCATGTGTTTTGTTATTAGGTGATGGCACTCCCCCTGGAACACAATGCATACATGGACACAAAATTGCTGTGCAGGTATTCATAACCCTGTGATGTAATGTGCACCATAACTCACAGGTGTACATACCATTGCTGGATGTGTATCTGTGCATCAGATAGGTATCCAGTGCTGATTACAGCCTCTGTGTCTTTAGCAAATAACTGTGGAAATGTGTTAATTGTGGACACATTTTTAACACATGCATGATGAGTATTCACACAACATTATCAGTGGTGCATGGATAACTGATAGAATACCATTCGGCCACATACCCAATGTACGGTACTTATGGTGAGTGCAGATCATATTGTGGACATGCCAGTCTCATCCATGACATGGCATGCTAAAACACGACTGCATATTTAAACACTACACATATCCAATATGTGTCATATGACCTATCCACTCAATAGCATCACAAGACATATATGTGTTAGTTGTGCAAATGGTGATTGGTATGCATACTGTTTAGAGGTGCATATGTGTGCACACACACATCATTATGGTGTGTAGCAATGACAGCTATGTGTAGTACTGTGGTTACAATAACTGGATGGGGTATAGTACCATAGGCCATCATCATGAGGCATCAGGTGGTCACTCAAGGCTACAGATATTTCACAAACCAGCACAAATCATGCTGTGCTGGAACTGTACTACCTTAGCTAAATTCATCATTTCACAACCAGTTGTTACGTGATTTTGTAAGGAGGCCAATAAGGAGCATTCCCTGACATGAATGTGTAGTGTGTTGCAGAGTGTTTAAATGCCCCAGGATAGGCCTCTACCCCTCAGGTATATTCTGTGTAATGTGTGGATGAAATTTTGGATACTGGAGTGTGTCTTTACAGAGGGTTTGGGAATCCTTTATGTGTTGCATGTTAAAATGCTCTGTGTATGACATAGATGTGTAGGATGTTGAGTATCAACTGTGCCTATCCAATGGTCACTACAGTCTAGCCACATTTGTTTGAGATGGTCTGGGTATTGCATGTGTTTGAGGCTGCTAATCACATTAGTGAGATGTGCGTGCTCTTTCACCAAACATGCACAGCATGCATTATGGGTAGGTGTGTTACATGTGCACACGGCCTACACCTTAATTATGACATGCACTTTTTATTTCCAATAATAAATGTAGAACACACTCACCAGCATCTGTCTGCTGCCTTGATGTCACCCCAGAGGTACTTACATAGAGATGAGACAATTTGTCAGTGGCCACAACTGTGGCATTGCTACTGTGTGTTTGCAATCTTACAGTACAACAACATTTTACATTCACAGGGCTATAGATTATGTTCCAAATGATCAGTATTGCACAACAACAGGCTCCACATCTTTGAACAACACACTCCACATCTCACATATGCATGATCTACCAAATAGATAACAGTAGTTTACACATTTGCTATGTTACCTACATGCTCCATGTGTGCTTGCTGGGTGGCTCCAACCTCCATAATGGTGTATGTCTGCTGCTGTTGTTGTTGGGCAGGTGCCACCAGGCTCATGAGCAGCTCCTCCACTCTGGTGAGGGGGGATGGATGCTAACACCACCCCCTGTTGCAAGCTGTTCCATATGCACAGCAGCAGCATGCTGACGGACATGTTAGAGAAAATCTCTGCAGTGGTGGCGTACCTGCTCATATGTGCGGTTATGCAGGCCTACCTCATTGAACCTGTGGACAAGATCTTGCCACATTGCAGTACACTCCTGCTGGTCCTGGCTGGTTTGTGAAAAGAGTAAATGGTAGTGCTGAATCATAATGCTAGTAATGATATCATCTTCAGCCCTACTATAGGTTGGGTTCCTGTGGTGGGCCATGATCCCTGGAAGACATAAATACAAAAATATGTCTGAGCAAGTCATATGGCAGATTTAATATTATATAGTACAGATATCACTGAACTGCTATATATATATATATATATATATATATATATATATACTTACATACATAATACAATATGTTGTACCTGAGCACAGATTACAATAATTACTCACACACATACATCTACATGTTGGGGTACATTTTCTGTAGTGTTGTATGATTGTACTGGATGTTATGTTTGTGAATACATAAATGATATGTATATCTGAGATGGCTTAGTGGCAAATCATGTATGCTGTGATGTGAATGGTTGTGTTTTTTTCCTAGTAAATGCTTTTTATTTTGTTACTAGCCAAAACAAAGGTCAGGGGCTACCGACAGAATAAGGCACATTTCAGCAGTTTCAAGTGGGTTTTCAGAAGGGTAAGCACATCTTATGAAAGTTTAGCAACCTATAAGCTAACCGAGAGTGAAACACTGTAATTGCCACTTATCACTGCTCGCCCCACAACTGCTTGAAAGTGCCTTGCTCACTGTCTATCCAATGAAGCATGTTCTGCACAGCAACAAAGTAAAATCACTATGTAAGACTATAAAAGAGTACCTGGCACGCTGTATGTAACATGATGCACCACCTAACCACAGCAGATATACATCAAGCTCATGTGTAAAGAAATATATCATCCATCACAATCAGTGTAAGGTCCAGTAAATGTATTAATATTATACCACGCAACTTGTTAATGCCAAACTCGTGGCCAAAATATGTGCACAATTGGGAATATAGGTCACATACTGCTGTAGTACACTATGAATGTTGCTAGATACACAGTTATAAGTATTACCACACATATGTCAAAGGACATGTTACAGACCTACCCACACACATGTCAGACATAATTACAGGACACAAAGGTATGACAACCCATATAAACTTTCAGTGTGTACTATACAGTACTGTGTGTCAGTACTTCACAACCTTAATCTTGAGAAATGTAATCTGTGATGAATACAGGGACTACACAAAACAGTAGATGCAAGCAATGTGGACATACACCATACTTTGCTGTACAGGCCCAGAGCTTCAATTAGTACTACAGTACACATAGGATTTGCTTTCAAGATCGGTACCAATCAATAATCATAGATGTAGTGCTTTAGCCTCCAATGACACCCCCTAGTTAAACCAAGGGACTTAATCACACTGTATGCAATAGCATTAGTTCTGCCTAGCAACAGAATACACAGCTTTTGCTAGGATCAAAGCAAGGACACAGAATACCATAAAATAAACAGTTTCCTAGTACGCTATCCCACAGATACATATCTTTGACGTATTCACAAACATATTGACCATCACAGTCAGTCAACAGTACAGAGAATCTATTGCAACACGTAGATGTAGGTGTGTATGAGTATATATATATATATATATATATATATATATATATATATATATATATATATATGTGTGTGTGTGTGTGTGTGTGTGTGTATATATATACAAATACACATCCATTTGTCTACATATACATATATATATATATATATATATATATATATATATATATATATATAGGCACATATACAATTCACCTTTCATAGTGAGAATATCAATTATACAAAGAATGTAAGGTGTACAGTAATGTAATAACATTGCACAGTCTTGGGATAAATGCATTGAAGGTGTTCACAGCCCAGGTAGCTTTAGCAGGCTTTACTGGCTTCAACATTGCAAACTGAATGAATCACCCACAGTGTTTAACCACCACATGTCATATACCAGCACTGTATGCTGTCTTGTTTGTCACACAATAAAACAAACATACAAATATGCGCATACTAACCTTCACAAACATATATATCCCCCCTTCGCAAACAATTGCAATATGTCCCCTGCTCTATGCACATATACAGATGTGAATATATATGACACATATATATTTCTCTGTATGTGTGTGGCATACACACACATGGTCCACACTGTTGTAAGTCCCTGGACCTCACAGCTGAACTGTTGGGCCTTGCTGCAACACAAACGGGTGTCACATATGAACACAGACTAACATTAGGGGGGTATATATGGCAACAGATGCTAGATAAGCATACTAGACTGCTACAGCACTTGCCAGTGCTAAGCTACACTTTAATATGACTACCATGCATGTGTTGTTCTGTCACACTCATGTTTATTTAATGTCAGCGCTAATCCCCCCAACAGCCATTGGTCACACTACAGTACAGAACACAGATAACATGGTTCAGATCTTTTACATTTAATGCTGAGCTACACATTTCACAGGTATGCCCCACTGCCCACAGGTAGACACAGTATTGTCCATAGCAGTAGTTAAGCAGAACATCTGTTCAGAAAGAAGTACTGCTGCCACATATGAATGTTTCACATCATGTAGATTATTCTTCAATAACATCTACTACACGCCAGTAAATACATATGTGTCACATACCTTTCCTTTTTATAATTTGGTAATATTTTTTTTTTCCTTTTCTCTCTCTCTCTCTCTCTCTCTCTCTCTCTCTCTCTCTCTCTCTGTCAGTCTCTGCAATAGAGTGATTGAGTTTGTTGGCATAGATTGCAGCCTGCTTTTGTAGGAACTGCACATGAACATGTGATGGTCTCTGCACCAATTAGTGCCCACCATTTGCTAACTGCATGCAGCCTGCTGTGTAGTAATTGAAGTGACCACTGTCATAGCAACCCAGTACTATAAATTCCTGACTCATGTAGGCGTGGCCCTTTCAGCTTTCCAAGATGGAGATAATCCTTGTTTGGTGTGGACATCATTGTTTAAGACAGAAGGTTGGAATAGTTCTTATATCAGAAGCCAGGGGTGTAGCCAGATATTTGTGTTTTGTACTCAGACCTAATGTTGCTGCTTCCAGTACCCACTTGTCAGTGTAAAAATGTACTCACCCCTCAAAATGCTACCCCAAGATACATGGAAAGATGTACTTTCTTTTCAACTGTTACAATTAACTGCCATACAAAGCTAGTTATAGAGATGTATTCCTTTGTTACAAGAATTGTTTGTGAACTGCTATACTGGGAATATTCATTTACACAGTTCTAAACAGTTTGTGTTTTTTTAGTGTTGACATTAGCACAAGCTGCTCAGAAAAACTGGACCCATGTCAGTACTGTGAGTATGCTTACCTTCATCCTTGGTAGACCCTGCACACACAGGTATATTCTACATTTGGGTAGGGTTGCAGAAGTACAGAGAGAGTAAGTAGTATGGTGTGCATTTTATCTTGCTGGACTTACAAGGTTGCTGTGTATGTTACTTTATCTAGGAATGTAGTCTGTATGTGTAACTCCCAACTGTGGACCTATCCAAATGATAGCCAGAGAATAGCCTGTTATTTTTTGTGTGTGCACCACACATGAATTTTCACCAATAGAGCAATGGCATTCTTACAGTTGCTTGCTACCAGTACATGGCTACATCCATTTGTATTTCAGTGTTTTATTCCTACATAAGGGTATGTTTCCAAAACTCCTTCCAAAGCTATTTGCACAGTGTGTAACAGCAGAAAGGCTGATATGCCTCTGTGTTTCTGCCTCTGCTCTGCCCTAAACAGATATGCCAGGGTTTGTCCTGCTGTGATACTGTGTGGGGTTGTAAGGTGATGGTGTAACATTATTTCCTGCTAGAATGGCTGCTTCTCTTATCACAGTCATGTAATGTAATCCCACAACGACTGTTGGTCAACATCCACAGAACAAGTTGTGTGGTGTGGTATTCCTAATTTTCCTTTACATTCACTCATTCTGATGCATGACATAATTATTTAAGCACCAACGTACTGTATATCTACTGTGGCTTAGTGGTACTTCATGTTGTGTAGTGTCTGGGGTTCAAGACTTACAGGGGTGTTTTATTTTGTTCCTGAGCAGAACAAGGGCCCTCACATACAGAGTGACTAAGGCACTTTTAAGCAGTTGTGAGCGGGTTTGCATGGGTTTGCGCAATGCCGCACATTGCTTAGCCAAGTGCAAATGAGTGGGTTTGCGTGGGTTTGTGCAATGCCTCGTATTGCTTAGCCAAGTGCAAACAATCGCAAACCCGCACAAACCCGCTCACTACTGCTTAATAGTGCTTACTCCCGCTGACCCCTGCGCTAATTTCTTTGAAAGAAAAGAAAAATGGGGAGATAGGAAAGTAGTGAAAAAGGGGCACAAAGAGGGAAAGACAATATGGAAAATAGCTCGGGATGTGCAGGATGGGTGTAGGGAAGGTCCATAGCTGCCCATTTCTTCAACAGCAACAGCTGTGCATATGCAATAAATTTGGAGGTAGATATGAACATTTCAACCCCTGAGAGAGGGATGAGAACAACAAAGTTTGTTGGAATGCCAATTAAACAACATTTCATGTGTCCAGTGGGCATGTGTGCAAAATGGGCAGCTATGTATGGGGCGTAATTTTTTTTTTTTTTTTGGGAACAGATTGCCCTTTGTTTTTCAGGTGAGAGTGGAATGTGGGGTAGGGGAAGTAGGTATATTTGGGGAGGTAGGTTGGGGAGGTAAACAGACAAGACAAACAAGATGCATACAGGGCGGTATATGACACATGTGGTGGGTGAACACTTTTGACGGGGAGGGATGTTTGGAAATCGCAAGCCCATGAGCCCCCAGATGGAAACAGTTGGACTAAGGTCCCCCCCATGAGCATTCACCACTGAACCTTCATGGCCCAGAAGGTGGCTGTGCTGCGGGCTGTGTAGGAGGGGCAGGCTGACTCGTGAGTTGCACCACTCAGGCCTCAAGGTGGCATAGAGGTTCTGCAACAGAACGTTCAACCTCTCTACACACCACAGCCCAGACTGTATGAAGGGTGATAGGTGCCTCTCCACTCACGCTTGCACGGGGGGCTGAGCCTCATCCTCTGCAGTGCTTCCACCCAAAGGTGGCACAGGGCCAATGGAGGAGGAGGTCCCAGGCTGGGCACCAAATCTGCTGGTGCCAGGTGCCATGGCCAGCTGTGGTGGGACAGGTGGGTCCGCTGGGACTGGCCTTTCCATATGAACTATGTTTTGGAGAGTTTAATAAAGATATGGGTTAGTAACAGTCCACAGCATTCCCAATTAGTTATAACAGCATGCAGAAGTATTCCAATTAACGCAACACACCAGATTTTCAATAGTTGAAAAGCAAGCATAACACATGCATATATTGAACAATAGTGGACATTACAACAGCATGCAGGTTGAAATGATGGCAACAGGCCACCAATATTGTGGTATTTTAACAGGGCACATGCATAGAAATAAATGCAAATATTTATAAACCAATAGGACATATGTCCCAACAAATGTTTTGAGATTAGACATCCTGATTGAGGTGTGGAATAGCATTTTTATGCACATACAGTAGGGTGGAAAAAGATAGCTCAATTAACAACTTATATATCCTTCTAGTTTTTACTACATTCCCATTAACTGCAGTTATATGTCCCTTACATGTATTATTACACTACCCAATGTCCTTATATTGTGCAATTGGATTTTGCTAGATTATTATATACATGAGCTGTATCTTACATACAAAATGTCCAAGATGCAGATGTTACTGCAACATATTTAGAGAATTGCTCACACACACTACTGCTAAGATGGTACACTGACAGCTCTACTTTCATATAATTATCTAGATATGTTCAGGTGAAAGTATCAGCTATATGTTAACAGCTCTGTACATTTCTGGCAGCACACTGACATTTCTGGGGAACACAATACCAAGCTACTCATGTGCCAGATTAACCTGTACATGCTGGGCATGAACCAACAGTTGAGAGCTATAAATATGCATAAAAGCTACTGGCACTCCCTTCATCCAAGTTATATGGACCTAGCCAAGTGTGGGTTGACACTGCTTAATACAACACTACTATTTGTAGAATGCAACAGTACAACAACAATTCAAAGAAAATGACACAGATGCACTCCAGGAATTATACATTTATTAAAGGATTATTACACATGTATTTATTGGGTTAAACACTTTTTGAAGGCTCTCTCATTTATTTTATATAACAGTACATGCAGAATAATTACTAACCTGCCTCATGGCACAGCCTTTGCAGCCTATCTTCATGGGCTTGCAGATTCATAGCCCGCTCACCTGCAGCTGTGAAGTAAATGAAGTGATACTGAGACATACCTATCCATAGTATAGACAAGCATGGCAATTCTTAACTACTTAATACAATGGCTACTTACTCAGAACTGGAGCATTAGGCATCATACAGAATACCTGGATCCACCAGTCCAGTTCATCCCCCCTACGCCGCTTCAGGTCAGAATAATGGTGCCTAACCTGCTCACCAGTCAAAGGAACACCAGTGGCACTGGTGAGATCATGGGCAAGACTGTTCCAGGCCTCCATTTTATATTGGGTACCCTGGTACTGGTCCTGCAGGAGTCTTTGCTCATGTTTGTGGATGAGGAGCCAAACTATAATTTTGGACTCCTGGATGCCCCAGTGTTGCACTCTAAACTGAGTGTCCTCACCTACACCAGCCATGCTGACTGCAGAAGGAAGCTACAACCAGTTATAGCAAGTATTCCCGCCTGTGGAGATTAAATATGCCTCATTTCCCACACTTATTTGTGATTGGCCAGTTTTGAAACAGCTCAGCTGTGGGCACACCTGCTTAGCTGATGTTGGAAATGTTTAAAATCCCTTTGATAGATATGTCTCTGTTGAAAGTGCATGCTTGTGAAATGCTATCATGGCTTAGTGGTTAAGTACTGTGACTGTAATGCACAGTATCCTGAGTTCAAGCCCTGTCAATGCTTTTTATTTTCCTGCTGGGCAGAACTGACTGGTTAAGGAACAGTAAAGCAGGTGTGAGCGTGTTTACCTGACTTTGACCGACTTTGCTCAACGTTGCCCAATGTTGCGCTAGTTAGTGCGAAGTTGCATGAAGGTAATCAGCAGTAATGTGCGGTGTACCTGTGTTACTCCTCCTTAGCATTGCGCAGCTACACACAAATGTATTTAAATATGCTCAATACTGGTAATATGCAGTTAGCAGTGCTTTATATTGCTTAAAATAAGGTACTCATGCATAAAAATTTCACCTTCATATATATATAATTCATGCACTACTAAATTTAACATTTCAATGCTTTTTACAAACTTATACATAAAAAAATGTCAGGAAATATCTTTGTATAAAGATTTCCCACAGAAAATGAAATGTGCAGTAGCGGGACTCGAACCGGGAATGCCTCCTTTTTGTGTGAAAGCTCCAACCACTATGCTATTGCTATGTTGCTTAATTTGCATATATTTTTCTTGTTATCCTCTTCTGGTGTCTAAGCTGCTGTAACTGTAGCTAAGCAATGGGCAAACCCACGCAACTACACGCAGCTATATCGAAAGATAAAAAAAAAAATGTTATTTTTTATTCTGTTAGTTGCTGAACATATGGGGAGTGTAGTGTTACATTGTAAACATATGAGCGGACTCGCTTATTTAAATGTGAAGTTGCGACATTTCTTTTTTGCAGGGGCATGGATATTTGGACTGCTCGGCAGTCCGACACGCCCCCTAAACTTGTCCATGATCCATGTAAGCTTTAGAGTTGGGGCAGCGCATCCTCATTAATATGCATGGCGCGCTGCTGTCATAATCTTACACTGGCACATCTGTGCAAGACTAATCTAGTCTTATATGGCAGATTAGTAAATCCGGGGTAATATCTGCATTGGAGTTTATTATCTTTCTGAAGTTATTAAAGGTGTTGTTTATGATGTTAGACTTTGTAGGTTTTGTGACATTGTATCGTATGGAGTGGCAAATAAACTACCAAAGTTTATTAGAAGATTCACTAATAAACACTTTTGATAATAGTGTATTTTTATTTAAAAAGAGAGATAAGTTTAAAGACTTACATTTAGAAGTATAATTTGGGTCGACCCAGCTTATGATGTCTTTAAGCAGCGAGGCTCTTATGTAAGTTTCTATATCTGGGAATTTTATGCCACATTTATCCCAAGATCTAATGTGATGGATATAAACTATTCTGTTCTTTAAGGGAACCATAAAAAGTTTAATAAAATTCTATTTAAATCTCTGGTAAATTTATTTCCATGAGGTGTGCCAAGGGCTAATACTACGTAGAGAATCTTTGGCAAAAGGACTATTTTTAATAGTTGCAACCTATCTTCAAAAGGGAACAATATGTTATTCCGCTTACTTATGTGGTTATTTACTAAAGAAACCATGTTTTTATAATTGGTTTCTCTTGTAGCTTCAGTAGTATTGTTTAGGATTATGCCTAAGTAATTTAATAAATGTACATGTTCTCCAATAAATTTTTGGCAAGTCCTGAAATTTCTTGGAAATGATTTATAACCAAGTTCAATTCTTGCAATTTATGTTGGATAGGGTGAGTAAAACATCATCTGTAAAAAGCATTATTTTGGAGTTATAATTGTTATAAACATTAATACCCTTGTTCTTTTGATTATTTCTTATTTAAGAGGCAAAATCTTCTATACCTAGAGCTAATAGGATGGGAGACATTGGGAAGCTTTGCTTAGTTCCTTTAGTTATTGGTATGGACTCAGACATAAAAGGGCCTAGTTTAACATAAACAAGATTATCTTTGTAAACAGCTTTTATCACAAAAATAAATGATGGTGGAAATGCTAATGTGTTTAATATTCCAAAAATATAGTCCCAATTGATAGAGTTGAAAGCTTTTTCTGTGTGTAAGCTGAATAAAAGGGCTTCTTCATCTTCTCTGTTTAGACATTCAATAAGTATTAGTATTCTTTTAATATTATAATGTGCGTGTCTTTTATGTATAAAACCTGTTTGATCATTACTTATCATTTTCATAAGTGGGACCTTCACTCTAGCAACAAGTATGGAGATAATGTGTTTATAACCATTATTTAATCGGGAAGTCAGCCTGCAAGATTTACAGAATTGTGGTTCTTTATTAGTTTTGAGAATGGGGGTGATTAAGGAATACTTCCAGGATGGTAGTATCAGGTTTTCAGATTGTACTACTGTTAAAGCTTTATGAAGAAGAGAAATAGTAGCTGTGGGGAATAGATTGCACATTTCTGTTATAATACCATCTGCACCAAGGCCTTATTAGATTTAAAACATTTAGTTTTATCTTTTATTTCATTTAGAGTTATTTGTTTTTCCAAGTTTGCTCTAAGTTCATCAAGGGTTCTCTCTAATTTTATTGTAGCCAACTCCTCATCTAGGTTATTACAACATACATTATCAGAATTATAATGATTAGTATAATGAAACCTGAAAGCATCTAATGTATCTCCTATATCAGCTACTGCCTTATTGTAAGACTGAGGTATTATTTTTATGATATTTGCTTTAGAGTGAATCTTGGCTCTAACTGCCAAATTATGCATATGCTTTGAAGTTAGTACATATAAATTTAATTACATCTTTGCAAAAGGACTATTTTATAGAGCTAAATTTGTTCTATGCATCAAAATATTTGGGTACTTTTTATTCAGTTTATCTAATTCTTTTTTTATCAACTGGTGATAAGTGTGTTGATTTTGATTTAAGAGTAGAAATTTGGATTTGCAGGCTTTGCATCTCAGATTCCTATTCCTTTAATTTATTCTTGTACCAGGTGACAGTTCTATCATAAATAAAGGCCTTTAAAGCATCCCATATCATTATTACATTAGTATTAGAACTAATGTTTACTTTTTGACAGTATTTTAATTCCGCTAATAATTAAGGTTTGAAATCTTTAATTTTGGTGATATACGCAGGGATTGTAGGTATATAAATTAATTTAGTAAAATCTAGCTGAATTTTAAGTTTGAGACAATCATGATCGGTAATTGGGCAAGGAATTATAGAAAAAAAATGAAAGTTTTAGCTTTAAATCATTAAAGACTAATATTCTATCAATCCTAGTTTGGATTTTGAACCTGTTATCAACATAAGAAAATTTCAGAGACTGATTATGTTTGGAGTTAAAAGTATCATATAAATTAAGGGATGGACTACTGTATTTGTTTTTCTTACATCTGTTGTTTTTTTTTTTTTTGAACTGTTGATAATGGGAGATCCCATGTGATATAAACTTCATCATTTGCAATAACATTTTGTGGTTCATGTTTCCAATGCCTCTCAACTGCTTTAATATCGCAATGTTTGCACAAGACCTAATGCAACAGTCTTGCTACATTATTATGCCTTTCAGTATACAAGGCCCCTGGCATTAGTGTATCACACCCAGCATGAGATGTGTGAATGTTTCCAGTTCTGTTTTACAGAACCTGCATTTATCTGTTTCTCCCATATGTTCAATGGACTTTGTAAACTAATGTGTATGTAGTCCACTATCCTGGACCACCAATATTAACCTTTTTTCTTTTGTTTTAAATTCACCTGTCCTTAACCATTCCTGCATCAGATCCTGATTGACATGAAGTTGTTCCAGCAGTCTTACTTGCAACTATATTTAGGCCTTTTCCACATTTTCTATCTTTTCATATAATCCTTTATTTTATATATATATATATATATATATAGAGAGAGAGAGAGAGAGACAGAGAGAGAGCAAGAGAGAGAGAGTGATACAGATATGTGTGTGTGTGTGTGTGTGTGTGTGTGTGTGTGTGTGTGTGTGTGTGTGTGTGTGTATGTGTATATATATATATATATATATATTTATATGTATGTGCGTGTGTGTGTGTATAGATCTAGGACTATTGAACGAAAGTTCAATAGTCCGAATCCACAATACCCAAATGCACTTTAACGAATGCGCTTTCACCGAAAAAGCGCTTTCATTAAAGTCCATTCAAAAAAAAAAACACACTAAATCTTCTTTTATGCAGACCCCCCCCTGCACCCCCCACATCCCCCCTACTTTTATATTCTCACTCTGAGGTCACACTACAGTGGGGAAAAGGTAATTCTCCCTTAACCACACCATAGTGCGACTGGCACAACTGGCTTACATATCTGAAAGTGCTGCTTCGGTGAACAGCACTTTCGGTTATGTATGTTCGGTGATTTCTGCTTCGGCAGAAAGTGCCATCGGGGATCTGTACGGATCCCGTTTGTGTATATATATATATATATAAATATATATATATATATATATATATATATATATATATATATATATATATTATATATATATATATATATTTATATATATATTTTTTTTTTTTCATCTTTTTCTTTTTTTTTGGCACATTGAGCTGTTGCTTGATTTTTGTCTACTTCTGGTTTGGTTTCCATTCTTGCTTGACACTGATATGCTTTGGCTACATTAAGCAAGGAAGTCATTTGAGACTTGTTCTTCTCATATTTTAAAACTTTCTCTGTGTTTGGATCTGATAAGGTCAGGAGGTATCTGTGCAGTCCTATGATTGTAGATCTATGCATGTAATCAGTTCTGATGAGGCCCATACCTCCTTCAGAATGGGTAATATATACTCTTGGTATACACTGTTTTTTATAAATCATTTGATAAGCATGAAAAATTTTTCTTGTTTTCCTATCTAACTAATCTACTACCTTTTAGGGCCAGTCAGTCACAACAAAACTGTAAGTTAGAACAGGAAGAGCAAGTTGATTTATAGCTTGGACTTTGTTGGTAGATGTCAAGGTTGTTTTATATTAATTTTAGTCTTCTAAAATATTCTTTATTAAGCTTTATTCACATTGTGCATGCTTTATTGTCAATCCTTTGTCAGTTTCAAAATATTTTACACTCGTTCCTGCTCAAGTTCCTTTATATCACATTCCTGACCTAGACTGATATTTTCTTGGTGTGGCAGCTTTCCTTCTTTAAAAGTTGCTTCTGCATATTTATGAAGATCAAATGACATTCATTTTTTCCAAACCTGGCAACAGTGTGCCTACCAGGGTTGGTCACTTTTTTATCCTGGACTTGTGTACACTCAGCAGTCTTTTTTTTTGTTTTTAACCTACTTCTTTCCATGATATATGCTATATAAAATACAGTCTGTATATCAGTGTCATCTTGGTGAGATTTTTTTTTAAAACAGGGTCCACCTCATGAAGGTATTCACCAAGACTTGAAGATAAATTCAGTTCCAGCAATGCTACTCTCCTTTGCTTACTGATTGTATCATCTCTCTATCTGGACCCCCGTCATCTCTCCATCTGAACCTATATCATCTCTTCATTTGGACCCTATGTTTCTGTGTGGTATGCCAAATGTTTTAGAAATAGTTCAGTATAAGGTTGTTTTATAGGGAGGGGTGCTAGTGATGTTTCCTATGCTTCTCTGTAAGGTTCTGGTTGTTACTATCAATGCTGTATTTATCACTCTAGTTTGACATGGTACTGGAGGTCCAACTGTACTTTGTGTCAGAGCCTAAGCATTAGTTCCGTACAACTGCAAGCAACAAATAGTAACAGCAACCATGACAAGATTACCTTAAGGGTCTACAGAAAATGGACACTAGTCCCTTGGGCTATGAACAACTAAAACCCCCCCTAACTGGCTCTGCAATGTACAATTAAGAGAAGAGTTAAACCTAGTGGCTTCCTGGGGCTTAATCGGCCTCAGTCTCAGCACACTTCCTTTCAGTAGTAGTTTACCAATTCTAATTATAACTTGCCAAAACAAATTTATGAACACACAATGATTTCAAGATGAGCTGTGGGCATCCTTTCTGTCCCACTACTCCTCCCTGCTTTTATAGCAATACTCTAGCATCAGTCAGACCAATCTGGCATACTGAGGTCACAATCACTGTATAGTCTTAAAATTATTCAGCTGTACATTTAGCTTATGGCATCTTCTAAAGGCAGATGCCAACAGTTATAATCAACCTGTTTTATCCAATTACCTTTATATACATTATTAAGCAGTCATACACAAGTTTTTCAAACTTACTAATGGAATGCATTAGAAAGTAGGCAATACAGTTTAAAAGCAAATTTACAAATATGAATCTGCACAGAGAATTGTGAAACAAAGGGTGTGAACAGATCTAGGGCATTACAAAACACTGACTATAAACCTACTGGCTTTAAGACTATGCTAAACTGAAGATGACTGTAATATGTTTTCTTCTAGGCTGCAAATAACTCATAATCATAAACTCCAGCTGAGTGATTAACTCATTTCATTCAAAACGTAAAAGAAATAGTTCAATTTCATTGAAGGAGCTGCAGAATAGTATCCTGGTCTGGGTTTACAATGGAAAATATTCAGTTAGTACAGTGCTTTTAGACAAATTACCTTTTTCTGATTAGGTAATTTTCTGATCCTACTGCCTGTGCTAGGCAAGATTTTTCCAAATAACTTTCTTCAAAAGAAACTTGAAATTGTCAGTCCCAATAACATAGCTTTTGGCAGGGAGTACAAGAAACAGCTGTATTTTGTTCAAGTTTCAGCTCATTTCGACAAAAGAAAGTTATTAAAAAAGAATTAAAAAGAATTAATTACAAAAGAATTAGTTATTCTGTGCAGTTTGGCAAATTTCACACGTT
This sequence comes from Protopterus annectens, assembly GCF_019279795.1. Classification (NCBI taxonomy): domain Eukaryota; kingdom Metazoa; phylum Chordata; order Ceratodontiformes; family Protopteridae; genus Protopterus; species Protopterus annectens. The sequence goes on from NC_056727.1 coordinate 433,517,132, forward strand.
TGCTGCATCTTTACAAGAGAAAACTACTGCAGATTGCATATGGTTAAAAAAGCAGCAAAATTCAAACCATTTTCACACTAGCTGCATCTCACTACACAAATTGCAGAGGAATTCAAGGGTGTGACAGCATTTTGTATCACTTGCATTCCTGTAGCTTGCTCAAGAAAGCTGTAGTCACTGCATCCTGATGCAACTCAATGTGTGTTTGGCATACATTGGCTCTGCTTTCATTGCTCATGTTGTTACCATTGCAAATATATCAAAAAGAACAGTTGCAGCTGCTTACTCACAGTATATATCTTCTATATCCTGTCATTCTGCTTTTTACATCTGCATATATGTGCTGGATGCTTCCATTTTCAGACATAGTTGCACCATTTTTACCATTACATGTAATAACTGTAAAGGAAACAGCGACTATTGTGCACAACAGATGAACACATTATAATAAATACCACTACTGTTCCCTCTCACAGTGGTTTGCATTGTAGTTTGTAGCTTATGTTTCTCTTTTCTGTGGCATTGTCTTTCTGTAGCTTGCTGACACATCACCCACGACAAACAGTGGCTTAGCACTTTTAATGCAGCAGGAGTTTATATGCTTGTTTCTAGTACAGAAACTGTACTACATATGTCTCTCATATTCAGCCCTTATACATTCATCTAGTGGAAAGACTGTGAGTTTTAGAAGCTACATAATAGAGCGTAAACTAACCATGAATGTAATACATGGCATGACCTTAACATGTAGAGCACATGTTGCCAATGATTACATTAAGATGCATGCTAACTCCTTGTAGCTGCTAATGAGAGCAATGGCCATCTACTGTGATTCTGAACACACCATTACACAATATTATGACTGAAAACTTTAATATTAAATTATGCGGTGTGTTTATTTCTCATATTTGCAGTCCTTACTTATTTTGTTTCAAGGATCACTTCACAGGTACCCGGCATATAAATTACAATCTAAATATAAGTAAGTATGGCTGCTTCAATTGCAATAGGGTAGGTTCTTTACAACTGAACAAGTCCAGTAATTATTGATTTGTCCTTCAGGCGAGGACAAAGCCAAGCAATGAGTGGTTTGTGTGTCAAAAAAGAAAATAATTGCACTCAACAGAGAATACCCAAATCTTTTCCTTCACTCTCTCACATACATATCAATGGTCCCTGATTTAATAAAACATCCATGATTTTGCCTCATATATTTGCCCTGTCCCTTCTATATTTTTTATGATTTTCTAGTAAATCACTGATGATTGTATGACCAACATTAGAGTTTAAAATGGATGGTGACATAAAACCTATTAACTTTTTAAGTATATTAGAATAATATTTAAAAAAAAAGAAGAATCTATGATTTTGGACCTTTGACCCCCCCCCCCCCATTATTTTTGCATTTCTCCAGTATTCTTGAGCAAAGAAGTTGAGAGGTATGTTCTTTCACTGTTCCTTCTTCAAAGCCATGTATAATACCTTTATCAAAAGTTTTCTCAAGTCTCAACTTTTATTAATGAGGTTTAGAACAGACCATTTTGTCCTGGGATATCTGCAAGTGGGGTTAGATAAACAGAGTAACAGGAATTAAGATAATAAGGGAGGACAGGGTTAAATTGGATGGAGGGAAGTCAAAGAGGAAATGAGGTAAGGATAGGGATGGGGCTTAAAGGGATTTTTGTCAAGTGCAACTGAAGTAGGAGTCACATTTTTGGCATGAACTTGCTAAGGCAGGGTACGCCCATGACAACCTGTAGGTATAACAAGAGAAACGGTAGGCTTCTGGGTACTGGGGTTGGCGGATGGTCTGTGGTATCTATTACTGTTTTCTTTTTCATGCCAGGGGTGTTAGAGATCCATATAGTTTTAATCCTGGGTGTTTGGGCACAGCTGCTTTGCCGCCAGATCTTGATTTAAAAATAAATATCTATGCACACACACACACACACACACACACACACACACACACATATATATATATATATATATATATATATATAGACACACACATATATATATATATATATATATATATATATATATATATATATATATATATATATCAAAGTATAAGCCATATGTTTGGAATGATTTAAGTGTTTGAGGTCAGTCCTGCTCTAAACTTGTGGCAGTATCTGTGCAAGGTGCTGTCTGCAGTTTGGTTTGTATCCTGGTAGCTCCGTGATTAGGTCCCGTAGTCTTTCAGTTAGAGCCAGGCGGCTTGTTTAGCTAGTCAGTGTTTCTACTGTAAGTATTTCATTTAGGTAGTGAATTACTTTCCTATTTGTACAATCCCTCTTACCTGTGCATCTTTGGTTTTATCAGGACTGTGAACTGACTGCTTTGGAGTAATTCTGCTTTTTCAGCTGTTGGAAAGGTTGGCTTTGGCTCCTGTTGGGGGGGAGGGTGTTGGTACAGAATTTTGGCAGTCCAGGAGGTTGAGAGAACTGCAAATTTCTTTTTGTGGGCTTTAGGCTCCAAGAGTTAGGCTTGTCTAAGGTAACGCTGTAGTCTGCGCATGCGTGGAGTGGTTGGTGTAGATGTGGGCTCTCTGAAATACGGCACAGCTGGTGTCTCTTGCTGGGTAAGGAAGGCTGTCTCTTAGCATCATTCCTACAACCCAGTATGGCATACGGAGGTTTATTGTCTGTTTGCAGGCTTGGGAACAGCAGTTCAGGGATGTGCAAGCAAAGTCAGGCTTTGCATCAGCTCATGGTTCGTTGCTGGCAAAGTGTTTAGGGTTAAGATAAAAATCAAAAAAGTAAACAGAAAACACTTCCCCTAGAAATGTTATTTCCTAGTGGCCATCAATGCAAGCTTCTGTTTTTTTATGATGTGACACTGCTTTGGGTGAAACGGTGATGGTGGGAGCATACTACTTTTTCACCCCATTAATGAGTGCCATGGGATCCTTAGCGTGACTAGAGTCTTGTCCCAAATGCTTTATTTTAGTGACTGAAGTATGATTAGGCACTATTTAACTCTGCCTTGCATGGTGTTAGGGCACAATTTAAGGAATATTGTCTTGTGTACCTTGTGTGGGAACAGAGGGGCCTTCTAGATATTTAATTATAACTCAGAAGTGAATGTGGCAGCTTGCTTAAGTAACCTAAGCTAGGAGGCTGATTAACAGGGAAAGTATTACACTGGAAATGCACAATACCAAGCTTTCCTTTTCTTGGATATTTCTCTGAACTCCCTTACATATAAGCTTACGTCCTTACAGCATGCGATAAAGATGGTTGATGAGAGGAATCATACATATTTTGCTGTAGCAAAAAAGTTAAATACATTTGTTTATTTAGTTATATTTATTTATTTTCAGGAGGATGATAGTGGCCGCCATAAAAGAGTGAGAATATTCATGAAATAAAGCAATACATAGTGATATAAACTTGATAACATAAAATAACAAAAGGCGATCTATAAAGGCTATTTATAATAGTTTTAATTATTCACATAAGAATATAGCTAACACTGTGCCACATAGTGGAACTGGATTACTATTTAGCACATGTTGGAATTATGAGCTTAATATGTAGCTAGATTATGTGACAAGGCACAAGTGATTACGTTTACAGAGAAACCTTTGTACTACTTTCTATAAAGCGACATAATAAGATGGCTCTGGGTTTGTAAGGTGATATATTCCATTCTACAGTTACATAAACACTGGGAGCAATCAAAGCAGATATTCAAATAGAAAGCAGTAGCTATTTGTTAGTAGGCATAAAGTTTAAAACTAATTGTGGATTATGATAGTGAGGAATTAGTTGGTGTACACTTGCAGTTAATATAGTTAAGCATATTTTTGGAACTGCGTATACCTATTTAAAACTTCACAGTGGTGTTTATAAGACAGTGCCTCAGTTGCAAATGTAAAACATTCTAGTAATATGATGAAAATAATATGACAGTATTTTTTTCTTCCTTGGGATGGTACCATAATATAATTCTGGTATGAGGAATGAACTGGTAAAGTAATTTTAGCATGGGTAATAAGGTGTCTTTTAAAACTATAAAGTGCATCTAGCTTTGGTGCTGCTGCCTGGCAGATTGCTACATGTGATCATTGGTCCAAGCTGCTAAATAGCAAGGTACTTGAGTTCGGTCTCACTAGTCGTTATGGTGGCTGCGATTCGTAGGCTACTGTTGAAATTTTTGTTTATGTCTTTGTGGTTTGAATGTTGGATTTATGAGATTACTTATTTACCGAGGATGGCTACTATTGTCATCGTGAGGTAAATTCTCAGATTGGTTAATGGTTCCCCACAGTGGTGGATAGATTTTGCGGGGCTTTGGGTGAAGTGGAGAAATGATAGTGGCAGTGCATGCACTGTAGTTATGTTTTCTGCCAGGAAGGTCCCAGTTAACCTAGTAAGATAAAACCTACCATATCTTGCAATACACATACTTCTGTCAGTACACATTGCAGAAACCAAACCCGTAGCTTAGATACTTGCATTTTAGGCTGTGTGAACAATCAGGCTGCAAATATATGTATACAATGGCACTCAGTTGAGGATAGGGGGAGTGTCATCACATTTCAGACAAAGGAGCATATCTCTGAGATCATAGGGGTAACAAAAGAAGCATAAATGGAATCCCGTCAGCTCAAATTATTTTATAGTGGTAGTATTCCTTAGGTTTTAGGTCTTAAGTCTTAAATTGAATTTCATATGTCACAGTAAACACAGTAACTGTTATGTTTGCAATATGGTAAAAACTTACAATATTACAGTAACCACTCAGGTTGCACACATACTGTCAGCAGCATTTTCTTCAGCTAGCTGAGAGCTTTCATATGAGACTAAGGGTCTTGTCAGTGTTACTTGGTCATGGAGATAGAATATATAAAAAACTGCAGTTATATAAATTAATATCATAAAAAGAACACTTAAAGGGTCTTTGGGTCATTGGGGCAGGGTTGCAGGGCTGTATGCATGCAGGGAATGAATTGGTAAGCCCTATACTTGAAATGAGTAGGTGTAGTAGTTCATTAAAGAAGGAACTGGTAAATGTCAGATGGTAGGCATTTTATCTGTAGGTGGTCATGATTTGGTGCGGGATATTTCTAACAGGAACCTAGAAAAGAGGAGAAACGGTTTATTTTCCTTACCCTGCTTGTTTTCCTTCCATCGCTAGGATGCAGAAGGTTGACAATTATAATGTGAAATGACTGGGTAAGAGGGGAGCACTTACTAATGGCTCACTACAACTTTAATAAGGAAAATCACAGGATGGTAAAAAGGTGATAATCTATTTATAGAAAGTCTTACTGTAACAATATTATTCACCTTGTTGATCATGTTTAATTTATTCATATTGAGGTGACGGTCGACATTAAGGGGGATCATAGTGATAAGGTGTTTGATGCATAGTCACAAGAGATAGTGATAGAGGTGCAACTTTGTACAATTTTGTAAAGGTGGCTTAACTTGTTTTTCTTTTGTAGATCGCGGAGGTATGGAACTGGAGTGTGTATTGGTTGGTGACCTGAATGAAGGGGTTTCGAAAGAGGATGGAGGTTGCTTTAATGGATGTCCTGGCCCCTTGGGTGGTGCACAATGAGGTCATGGATGGATGTGCAGCTATCATAGGCATAAGAAGTTGCTAGATTAATGGTTTTAGTCAGTTATTTATCAATGTTTCAGTTATGGCGATTGTACAATTTTATGTGGAAGATAGGGTATGCTGCAGGAGGAGGATGGTTGAGGCATTGTAAACAGTATGGTAACAAGTTTACATTATTCTGTACTTGGGGTGGTTTCCAGACTAATAGTTCTAAAGTTTTTTATAACCTAGCCAATGTTCAAGTAAGTGAGAGTTTACAATCCAGACTGCAGTGTATGTTGCTTTTTGTTAAGATAGACAAGGGTGAATGTTGTCCTGTTCTAAGGGCCCATAGGTGGAGCCATAGGGGGGTTTGTATCTCTGTTTTTTTTTTTGCAAATGGCTGTATGGCAGGATTGTGGATTGTTTTAATCTTTCTTTGGCTAGTCATTAATTTCATTGAGACCTCCTGTGTTGGTTGAAGAGTGATCATTTTATCTATAAAATAAGATCTTGTTTTATTTTGCAGGGGTATCTGTTGTACTATTAATTTGGGAGTTGGGAGTTAATTTTATGGGGATCTTTGGTAGGACATTTAATTTTCAGGGGTGTTTTGCATCTGTAGTGTCTGCATTTTATGCAGTTGATGAATGAGATATGCCCTTGGTGGGGTATAATGGTCGTTAAGAATTTGGATTATGTGTGGGTAGAGTATTTACAGTCTTTCTTTTACAGATCACTGTGAGTGCAGACAGGGACATGCAGAGTTGGTATTACTTGGGGGAGTGAAAAAATGTGGACTGGATAGGTGAGAGAAGAAGCTGAGGAGGGTTTCAGCTGATGGAGAGGTATGAGGAGGTCCTGGGTTGCCAGCAGTGCAGCTGAATATAGAGTTGTTGGTGTTTTGGTTTCATCCCTGCAGTCACAAGGTTATGGCTTGTTTTGGTTTGATCTTGTATGGGGAGCATCAGGGTTGAATTTTTATACTACTTTATGGCTAACAGGAGTCTTCTTTGGAATGAGTCAGATATTGTTGCAGATTTCAGGGGTAGGGGATTAACAGGTTGGATTGCATAAGTTAGGCTTGTGAGTTAGATGAGGGTTTGATGGGAAGATTTAGCTCTGAGTTACTGCAGTTTCACGAGAGAATGGGCTGGGTTGATTAACTATCTTCTAGACGGTAATAGCGGGTCACATACCTTGTGGGACCTGGTGGCATCGGGCGTTTTCTAGTTTGTTGGTCTATTGTGTTGGTTAGTTTGGCCTGGCCTGGTTTATTGTCGGTGGTATTTTTCAGGTTATACTGCTACTGGACATGATGGTGGCTTAAGTGCCTTATTGTTTATAATGGGCAGTTGGTGTGATGGCAGCATTTTATTAAATGGAATTTAAAAAAGAGAGTTAAGAGGGGTATTTACATTCATTGGTCAGCAAAAAAAAAAAAAAGAATTCATTGGGCGGTAAAATGGGGTTGTAATGTGGCAGGGTGATATGCAATTGCCTCAGCATGACTTTAGTCACAGTGGGCATAGTAGTGGGTCCAGTGGCTGGTAATGCTCTTGGTATCATTGCAAAGATTCCATTGGTCGAGTGCTATGATTTACTTAAGCTGTAGTTATGATAGGTGATGCAGTTATGTTTTGCTACCTTAGCATATGAGAGAGGTCAGTGGATTGTTTTCAGCTGTTAGGTACTTGGTTGTTTTTGTTAGTTATGTATAGGATTAGGAGATAATGAATTTGATCCAGCTTGGTTAGGAAGGATGGGTACACCGAATGATGTTTGAACTAGTGCCTTACTGGTGGTTAGTTGGCAGGAAGTTTGGTCGGAGAGAGGGGGAACAGCCTGGTCAGGCTGGTGGGTGGATAAGAGGGGCAGGCTTTTGCCCTCTTCTGTTCCCCCTCTGGTGTTGGATGTGCAATTCAATAAGTTGGGAAAGAAAGTGAGCAGTTGCTCTGTTGGATAAGTTAATAAGCAAGCAGAGCTACTTATTTGGTTGGTGGTGTGATTCAGTAAACTGAAGGTGAGTGGTGTTAACGCTGACTTGTTAGTGCAAGGATAAGTGAGCAAGTGGGGGATGCTGCTTATACAAGGGTGAGTGGTTACGCTGCCCTTATGGTTATTTAGTTTATGTTTTCCTTCATGGATATTATTATCATCTGTCATGTTTTGGTTGAAATTATTAACTATTGGTTAACAATCATGTTTATGGATGTTTAATAAAGGTCGTCAAATGTCATTCAGTGTTATGTGTTTATTGAAGTGGACCAGAATAAAGATGTAGCCCCACTTCGACAATCACATAGCTTCTTCATCTAGTCTGTTTCCAAATCAATAGGTGGTGTCTTCTTATCGTGTACAGTACCCAGAAAACGTCATCCTCCCTCAAAAAACTGATTCCTCAGTTTAATTCATCTCTTCAAGTTGTCACATGTTTTTCTATTTCCAGTAGGCTGGACCTTCTTTGTCTTTATTCTTTTTTGTTGATAGCTTCCATTAATATTTTACTTTTTCTTTATTTCCCCTTATTTTACGTGAGACATAATAGTGTCAAGTTGGCCTTGTGATACACATCCTAAAATTCAGACGTACAACCAAATACTGCCTAGTATGTGTTATAGCTGTAAACCATCTTTGGTATCACAACCCACTAAACATAATATCATTGCCTTTCTATTCTTTTATTTATTTCATGTTTCTGTGTTCATTTTATAGATTTCTTCACAATGGAAGGTTTTACTTCTTCGGAATGTTGGTTTTGTGTATGATGGTATTATGCTGGAAGCCCCAAGCAATTCAAGGAAATACAAAATGAAGTATAAGTCAAATTAACTTCTGAGCTATACATTCACTAATATGTTATCATAAGTAGCTTCTTCTACTTGCTAAACTTTCAATTTGCCTCATGTTGAATAAAGTCGCTTAACTATAAACAGGCCTCCCCTTCACTTCCCCTATGTGGACAGCAAACCTTTCACACCCCTTAACATATGTGTACCAACTCAATGGTTGCACAAACAGGAAGAAGAGATAATTCTCCCAAATTAAAGGAAACACTATCAGTGGAATTAGAAGCCTATAAACACAATAATTTTGTATGGAAAACATTAACTAAGAAGTTTAACCTCACCAAGGTATGCTCTGCCAGTTAGTTCTTCATCTGGTTTGCCTATAATGAGCAGTAAAGAAGGCCATAATTTACTTGTTTGATCAGTCCCTGAACAGCAGTTACCTGTGTAGTTCCCTTGTGCAGTTTTAAGCTGCCTAAGTAGTTATTTTCATTGCTTTTCATAGAGGGAAACTGCTTTGGCATGCTAAGAACTTTTGAGAAATATACAGAAAAAGCAAACTCAGTCTTATCCTTTCAGTAGATTCCTATTTAAGAAATGTTCTATATTATATTATATTATTCCATTTTTCACATAGTCATATTTTTCTCACAGTCTCAGCAGAATTGCATATAACTTTGTCTTTGTTCTCATCATAAAGTAATATCTGGTGCTTTCTGGGTAAATCATGATAGACTTTTTTTATTCTTTCTTCTCCCAACATAGCTTTTTATCACTGCACAACTACATACACAGTTGTTGCATTAATTTTTACTGTAGGCAGTTTCTTTGACCACATTAACCAAAATACAAGTTCAATTCTCCCATAATATTATTCAAGATATTTATTGCTGTAAGTTACTGATTTAGATGTCAGTTGTCATATTACAACATCGGTTGACATCTGAAATAATATCTTATCAGTTATGATCTAGGCATCACAGTGATTCAGTGATAACATTTTTGTGTCAAAGTCACAGAATCAATTATATTTCCTGGTCACCATCTGTGCTTGCATGTTCTTCTCATGTCTGCATTGTATTTTTCTTGGTACTGCAACATATTCTAAGGTTCTGCTATGAAACATCAAGTTTCACTATACATAGAGGCTAAAACTTTGAAAAATAATGCTAGAAGCAAAGTTAGATAAAAAATTAACTTTAAGCATTTTTTGCAGGGAGGTACCCCCACACCCCAACTTACATATACAAACTCTACAGTTGTACCAGCCTGAGGAATGGAGAAAGTGAATCATTGCCAGCTCATAATTAGAAATCACACTGACAATGAGTTCCTGTGGGAAATAGTGATCAACACTGTGCTTTTGTATATAGTTAGCTTCATACACATGCATTTCACCTCAAGTCACATATAGATGAGCAATTTTCTTCACTCTCAAAAACAAGATAATTGATTTTCTACATGGAATTGTAAGACTGTATCTGTGTGTGTGCGTGTGTGTGCACGCGCATGCGTGTTTGTGAATTTGATGCATGTACGTTTGTGTATGTGTGATCTGCGGTGGAGGTGCTGCGGTAGCGTTGTTGCCTCACAGCAAGACATTGTCCCGTTCGATTCTCAGCTAGAGTGTCTTTTGTGGGGAGACATGCGTGAATGGGTGTACCCTCGTTGAAGGTAGTGCATCAGAGCTGGCAACTCGGCACATAAAAATCTACTGCCAATCATTAGTGGACCGGAGTTCCGCTGTGTCGACCCCTAACCGGGAAAAGCCAAAAGACACAACAACAACGTTTGTGTATGTGTATGTTTATTTTCGTATGGCAGAAAAGGCTTATGGACAAGCCCATGTAACCACTTAACAAAAATACAGCAACTAATATGTGATCTTAACATGAGGTCATGTTTTTTTTTTTTTTTTTTTTTTTATACAAACTCATCTAATGGTATGACCTAAAGTCTGCCTAAACATTGCTTTGTTTACAATTATAAGCTATCATTTACTGGTAGTTTAGAAAGTGAGATAACATACTGTGTTTCTTGGATTTCTGCCTTTCATAGATATCCATTTCAGTAGATTAGGCCCAATTAACATAGATTTTAGATCTCATAGATAATGTTCTTTATCAGTCATTTAATGTATAAAGTCTTTTGCTGTGGCTGACTAAGCTAATCGTCTGTCAGAACTGGGAGCTTTTCTTTTTCAAACTCTTTTGACTTAATACTGTTCCTGGGTCTGCATTGAAGGCAGGCTTCTCAACTGTCCCTATTTTGGAGGAATGTTGCTATTGTTAGGCTTGATTTATCCCTGCATAGGATGTCCCTTTTTTTGGAGGTATGTCCCTATCTTCAGGCTTGATTTATTTTATTTATTTATTTATTTTACATTTGTTGACCGGGCTAGTCTAGCTGGATATATGTCCATTTTCAGTAGAGGCCCGGGGAGAAAAGCTCCACTAGTTATTACAAGTTTAAACAGAAGTAGACAATACAGGTTATAACAGATATTATGATGGCAGCAAACCAAAATAGGTAATAAAATAAAAATTATTTTATTTATTTATTTATTTATTTTTTCACATGATGTGAATTACAGTAGTCAGACAATATATATGTGAAAAAAATATATACATAAATGTTATGTCAAGGGAAAGTTATCAAGGATGCAGGGAAAAAATTATGGAAAAAGAAAAAAAAGAGAAGAAGAAGCAGAGTTAGTCTGGGTTATTTATCTTTCATGTATTTTTCAGAATCCTCCTCATCACATACGATTTTTGAAGGTGTCTAGTGCACAGAAAACCACACCACATGGCCAACATACTAATGGCAACAGTAATTTAAAAAAGAGAACACACACCTTGCTTCTTTCCTTTTTGAAGCAAAAATAAATTACCTTGATAATGTGCTTTTAGAGAATGGGCAAATTGTGTATTAAACCCTGACTGGAGAATGAATGTTCTTCATCAAGGTGTTAATGTACAGGTAACACCCACTGAAATACAAGTCCATCGCTTCACAGCATCATATTAAGCTGCTATGAAGTACAGACAGTTAACAAGTAAATGGATGTCTTTTTTATGCTTGCTTACCATTGCTTTTTTGGTGTTTAGTGAGTATAAAATTAAAATAAATACTCAATAAAACAAAACAAAAATATTTAGAAAACTGTGTGCACATGTACTGCTGACTGGAACAGGCAGTCCATGAGCATTAGCAGAGACAGTGATTTGTTAGGGGTTATGAAACTATTAATGTTCGACATTACTGAGATTTTAATTCTCAGTGATATAACTATAGAAGCAAAACCAAGGACAGTAAGGGGGAAGGGTGCAATGATTTAAAATGCTTACATTCTGTGGGCTTATTTATTTAGTTTTTTCATTCATTAATTTGCACTCAAGGAACATCTGAGGATAAACAATGTGGCTATTAACTGCTCTCTGTGTGTTTCCATCCATGTATATGTGTGCGAGTCTGTATGTTTATGTGTCTGAAAGAGTGTGTTTCTGTGTGTATGTCTGTGAGTCTGTATGTGCTTCTGAAGGTTTTTGCGTGCATGTCTGTGCGTCACACGTGCTCACGTGTGTGTGTGTGTGTGTGTGTGTGTGTGTGTGTGTGTGTGTGTGTGTGTGTGTGTGTGTAGACATTAAATACTTTCATAACTTATATTCTGGTTGTAATATACTTCCTCCAACCAAAATGACATATTTATTTATTATTTATTTTACATTTGGCTACAGGGAAAGTCATACAGGACATGAGTCCTTTTTCAGTGGAGGCCTGGGGAGAAAAGCTCCACAAATAATATTTACATTTACACAGACAATACAAGTTGTTTGTTTGTGTCTTTCGGCTTTTTCCCGGTTAGGGGTCGCCACAGCGGAACTCCGGTCTGCTAATGATTGGCAGTAGATTTTTACGTACTGGCTTGCCGGGTCTAACGCACAACCTTCAACGAAGGAATGCCCATTCACGCATGTCACTACACAGAAGACACTCTAACTGAGAATCGAACGGGCAACGTCTAACTGTGAGGCGACAACGCTACCGCAGCACCACCACCGCAGTCAGACAATACAAGTTGTACCATATGAAAATACAGGTCTACAGTCAAAGTCTGAACAGAAGTACAATTAATTACAATTAATGACAACTAGCATTATTTAACATATGACACAGAAGTCAATAGTAGCACCATGGTCAAAAATGTTGTTGCAACAGAAGGTTGGAACAGTAGACATTAAGTTGAACAAGGGTAAGTACAGGTAGATAGAGTTATGACAGAAGTGAAGAGAGCATAGGTGTGAGACTGAAGTGTGACAATAACATACAAAGTAGTGAGGTAGGTTGGGGGGGTGGCTAGCGTTAACTTGGACCGTCGCAGTTGCAGAGCCATAAGTTTAACAGGTGCGATTTTAAGGACTTTTTAAACTCATGTGTTGAAGCTATAGCTGCGATGAGAGGGGGAAGTTTATCCCATCGTTCGGCTACTGTGCTAGAATAGAGCGATGTCCCTGCCACATTATTAGCCTTATTTACTTTGATGAGAAGTTTGTTAGTGGAGCAGAGGTTTCTGGTGCAGGAGTATGGAATTAACAGGTCCTGTAGTGAGGGGGTTAATTCGGGATGATATATAAGTTTATGTGACAGGGTAAGTTGATTATGTAGAAGTAGATGAGGAAGTTCAAGCCAATTCAGCTGTTTGAGAGATATACAATGGTGTGTTCTGTAATTACTATTAATCGCGAATTTGGCTATTTTATTATAGTAGGCTTCTAGTTTAATTAAGTCGCTTTTCCTAAGGTTGTTGAGGATTGCAGAGGCATATAGTAGTGTAGAGATGAGATGCGTGAGTGCAATAGCAGCCAGAGCAGTGTTTGTTAGGAATTGTTTGTTTCTATACAGAGTACCTAGTTTTTTTAATTGCATATACTAAAGCAAGTTTGAGACATTCAGTGGAGGAACTATTTTATAATAAAAATATAAAAAAGTATAAAATAAAAAAAAGTACAAAATAATCCAAGTGATAGCCCATTCTCTAACCATTATAATGCCCTCCATAGTGTGTGTTATTGTGGAAATAATGCCCTTCCAGGGGAGAAGAGGACAGCACCATTGGGTGTGTGTTATTTCCACAATAGTACAAATCCCGTTAGGCATTATTGCTTACATATTTTTCCAACATTTTTGGCTCTCTGCTTTTTAAATGTATTTTTGAATAGGATCTCACATTCCTACTGGAAGCAGAAAGAGTTATGTGCTGTTTGGTATTCAAATGTCATACTAATTAAAAGTCCAGATTTTTAGCTAGGCATTCCTACATTTCAAGGGCCTCTGTTCCTATTTTCATTGATCCATAGGTTCATAGGTTGTTACCAGGTTAAAGACTACTAAGGCCTCTACAAGCCTAGCCCTGCACCCCAAATGATTTGGATCCCTGAGTATCACAGACATCTTGATTAAATGGGCATGTTAGTAGAAAGGTAATTAAGGATTTGTGTATGGGGGGGGGGGGGGTGTTAGTTAGGATAATACTTTTCTTATTGATGGTTTCTGTCCATAAGGCACATGGGTGCCTGACTAGGGGTAGAAAAAATAAAATTGCACCTTTGTAATTGACAGGATTCAAACCTGTGCAGAAAAACCCCAATGGATTAAAATCCATCATCTTAACCTCTCAGCCATAATTACAGTTCCAATACAATTTTCAATGTCTGTAGGTTGAGCGATATGATCAGAGGTGTGTGTATGTTTCTTTAACCAGGGCAGCTTATTATAAGAATACTGCAAAATATATTGTACACTTATCTAAAACTGTTGCCATATTCTTCCATCCATTCAACAGATCAGATTTTTACCACTGAATAATACAAGCAGAAAAATGCGAAGTAAAGCTCTGATAAAATATAATAGACCTACCAGTATAGTTTCTTTTCAATTACTATAAGGAAATTCCCAAATGCACAACCCTGTAACTGTTGTACCTTTTGATAACTTGACAGAAATTTTACATTATCTAGCATAAATCACATAGAATGCCTTCAGGTAATATAAATGAGTTCAGAATGCTATCTGTCAGATCAAAAGACTATACAATCTCCATGAGTTGTGTGACATACTCTTGTATACTTCCACTTAAAATGTATTAAATCATCATAAAAACCATGACAAAATATTAATTTATTTTTACTAACTGGTGTATGAGCTTGTATCTTAGAAGCACCCATGAGCTGTCCTAGTATAAGCACATAGAGACATTCCATATTGTGAAGATCAGTAGCAGACACCAATAACAGAGAAAAGATAAGTCACTGAAATATTCAAGTGTTTAATCTTTATATGCATAAAGGGCGGTGTGGCAGTTTCTTGCAGACCCTTTCTCCCAAGTTGCACAGGCCCTCCCCTCTTCATGCAATCAGCCACTGCAGCTTAATCCTGTTCATCTACATTGGCACCCAGAAGTTACTTCTTCAAGCAGGGTAAAACTCAGAGCATGGATGCAGAATGACCCAAGGACTACTAGATGTTATTGGAATACCTATTACTGACTAACTCCAAAGGGTGAGCAGTTTCTCTAAGGCCTCCTCCAGTGAGAAGGTAATCCAACACTTTTAACTATCATGTGTAATTTAAATTCCAGGACTATAACTCTCTGGTTCTGCTTCTAATTGACTGCGAGCACTGTGGCCTTTCCTGCACATGCTGTTGGGTGTGGAGACTAGTTGCACGCTTTTGGGATGGCTGTGACACCCTGTCTGTCCATCTTTACCTATGCTTGATTCACTGATGCACACAGTTTAAGGTGAATATATGTGCTGTTATTCATAGTTATTTGCCACTGTTACATCAGTTTATACTGATAAAATATTCTACACAAATGCCTGTTGTGTTTACTGAATTTACTGACAACAATGCTCTTAGACAAACAGTGTATAACTTGTAATATCTGGCACAGTTATTAGGGTAGTAAATACATCAAGCTGACAAATGCAGAGTATTCACTTGCTGAGATAATTATGCTAGGACTCTTGACTTTGATTTTATTGTCTAATATATTTCAGACATTATCTGTGCACATTGAAGTGCATTGTGCTGACACATACATATAGCACACACAGCTCTGTGATAACCCAGCTGCAGCCTTATTAGTTTATATTAATTTTATGCATGCAAGCACCCAACAGCACTTCTGGTTTTCTTAGGTATATGACATTTATTTTCAGTATAACACACTAAACAGAGCTCATCCTCTTCCATTACTTCTAATTTCTGCACTTTGAATTTCTAGTACTTCTGTATTTCATAACAAAGGCTAGATTCAGATTTTCTGAATCTAGGTTGTTTGGTATTAATTGAGCACTAAGCCCAGCTGTACTACATTAAGAAGGTCCCCTGCATCTAGGAGGCAGAAGTGAGTAGCCCATGACCAATCTGACTTGGGGATTGCTGGAAAAAGGCTCAGTTTTGGGCTTTCCTATTGCTTAATTTGTGTTAAAACTATTTAACTTGGCTTGTGTTTAAGCCCCGCATTTGTGTGTCGCTGTGCACCTTGTTGCAGTGTATAGATGTAAACACTTTGAAACACAATTTGTCCTTGATATCTGTTAGAGAACCCTCCTCAGTTCCACTGTCTGTCTGTGCACAATGCAGTTGTGCACTGCTACCTAGCAAGCAACTCAGTTGCACATTTTGAGGCGTTGATGTAGTCTTCCACCCTTAGCCCTCTACAGAATAGCCACCTTTGTTAGTCTCACAAGCAAACTCTGATCCATCTGGCCATCCCCACTAGTTACTATAATATATACCTGCCATAATGGATGAACAGTTTTCCACCATTTATACAGCCGACCTGATTGACATGGGCATCTTGAGGCAATGTAGTAACTGCCTCATATTACTGGCAACCAACTGCTCCTAAAGCAAACAATCAAAGTATGTGAGGGATGCAATGATACTATGAAATTAGAATCAATCCTCTCATATAACAGTATACAAAACATACAGCAGATTGTGAGCACACACAACTCCCCTCTCACACAAGATAAGGACAAGACACATACACAGAGTATTCACTAAGAGCCTACCACAAGACCAGAGACCTCTCAAAGCACAAACAACATATGCATACTGGTACATGAACAGAATCCACCACGCCACATAACAACACACATATCAGTTTCTCAACAATTAAGTCCCTAAGACAAAAAAATTCAAAACCTAATGTTCTGGTCATAGGTGACTCAGTAGTGAGACATACAGATGCCCCCCCCCTCACCAAGTTGAACAAGGAGGTCACGGTAGGCTGCCTGTCAGATGTTAGGATCCATCGAATCACACATGCTCTCAAGTTTCTCAGCAACAAGTACCATTATGACTCTGTCATAGTACATGTTGGTGTTTATGACTTGAGACATACCTCTCTGGACTACATGACGAGAGACATGACCGAAGTCTCAGATTATGTGTCCCAGGCAGGTATGCCCTTAGCCCTAAGCAACATTCGACCTTCATCTAGGATGATGCCACAATACAGACAAAAAATTATTTATTTCAATAAGTGGCTTAGCTTCTGGTGTCACTCCAGGGGGATCCAGTATCTGTCTGTCTGGGAAGACATGGTCAACAGTCCACGCTGCTTTTTCAGAGATGGCCTTCACCTATCTCCTCAAGGCTTTCATATACTGGCAAAGATGCTTGCCTCCCCCATAGTGCCTTTTTTAGGCAATGTCCAAACAACAAAACTTCTGACAAAGAAATCCACTAAAGACAAACTCAGGGTCAGGCTGCTTAATGCTAGGAGCTTAAACAGTAAACTGCACTCCCTGGAAGCACTCCTCACCTTGGAATATGCTGACCTTTGTGCAGTCACTGAGGCTTGGTTCAAGGCTGCTGAGAGCACCGCAGCTGTACAAATCTATAATGCCTTGCACACATTTAGACCCCAAAACTAGCATGAAAAAAAAAACAGAGGTGGAGATGTATCCATCTTCATTAAATCCAATTACATCATGAGACTGGTGAAACAGTATGACTCTCTTGAGCTACTCCAAGTCCAATTAACTATAGTTAAAATCCCCCTCCACATCACTTTTAGCTACAGGTCCTCTCCCATGAACCAGGAGAACACACTGCCTACCTGGACTTGCTAAAGCCATTCAATATACAGCCAAACACCTTGGTCATGGGAGATTTCATCTATCCTTTCATCAACTGGGAGACTTATATGAGCACAAACGTGATCGTTATGAGGTTTCGGGACTTTGTTAATTCAAATACCCTGGAACAGATGGTCTCCCCCCTCACAAGTGACTCAAATGTCCTGAACCTAGTGATCACCAACATGGGATGTCACTGCACTACCTCCTGTTTCTTGCCCTCCCTGGTAAGGTCAGACCATAAATTTGTCTTGTTTGAAGTAAAGATCAAACCTGACACCCCCACAGGAGTAAAAAAAAAACTGAAAAATTTCACCAAAGGAAACTATTGCCTACTAAGCGATGGTATAAAAAGTTTCAATGCCCCTGCCAACATAGCCAACCATGACTCCTATGCAGAGGAATACACTAATGCCCTATACAGCCACTTAAACAAATGCATTGACTCAGCTGTACCCAACAGGAGCAAAACCGGGTCTTCCTGAATAAAACAAGCCACTCTGGTGGACTGTAAGTATAAATAAGCTATACAACAAACTAAAGAAACTGATATCTAAGAACAGGAGGGAACTTACTCAAGAGAGGAAGAATACCCTCTGCAGCTTGAACAAGCAAATCAGATATCATGTTAAGTCCTCTAAGGCTAGCTATGAGTCTAAATTAGCATCTCTAGCTAAAGACAATCATAAGGCATTATTTAGCTACATCCAATACCTAAAAGAGAATGTCCAGCTGTGTGCTGAACTTATAGTGGGCAGCACTGTTCACACTGAACCTGAGGATATTGCCAACCTGCTAGCAAACAGATTCGATAATAATTTCACCACCTTCTCCCCACCAAACATACCCCAAAGCTTTCCTGACTCTAGTCCTCTACCAAGTATCTCCAAAAAACAGGTCATACAAGTGCTCTCCAAGGCCAGAAACACAAACTGTATGGGACCAGATAACATCCCAGGCTGCTTACTAACAATGTAAAACAGGACCTAATGGAACCACTCAACACTCACTTTAACCACAGCCTTAGGACTGGCTTTGTCCAGACAGAGTGGAGAACAGCAACAGTCATCCCCTTGCACAAAGAGGGTCCACCAACTGACCCTGTGAAATATCAACCTATAAGCCTAATCAGCCTTATGTGCAAGGCCATGGAAAGAATCATTATGGACCTTATCAACAAAGATATAGGTGACCTTCATACCCTTGACCCGACCCAGTTTGGTTTTGTCAAGGGTAGAGCTTGCTTATTAAACCCAGTGGACTTCTCTGAGAATGTCAGATAAGCCCTGGATGAAGGCAAAATAGTACATACCACCTATCTTGATTTAGCCAAGGCCTTTGACACAATCCCCCATCCGGGTGTCACAGAGAAACTCTACCAGCTGGGGATTAACCCATACATTACTTGATAGGTAGCAAACTGGTTCACCGACAGAATGCATTCTGTCAAAGTTAAGGAGTCCACCTCAACCAGTATACCAGTTGGCAGTGGGGTACAACAAGGATCTGTGCTGCACCCTCTACTGTTTGTAATCTATTTCCCTGAAGTCCAGGTGAAGGTAGATGGCTTGTGGCTTTCCAGGTTTGTAAATGACTGTAAACTGGGCTCAATCATAGAGTCTCCCAAAGCTGTTAACATAGTACAGAAAGGGCTGACACAGACAAATGATTGGTGCCAAACTCATGGACTAAACTTAACACAAAAAATGCCTCATTATCCCATTTGGCAAAGTAGTAGCCCCTGCTAATTATGATATAGATAGAACCCCTCTAAGCTCAAAGTCAGTGGTGAGAGACTTGGGAACATAGGATGATAGCAATCTAAACTTTGATCACCATGTGTCTATAGTGGTAAGAAAAGCATTCTACATTATGCATCTCATAAATAAGGGCATCGCATGCAAGACCAGGGAGGTTATAGCTCCACTGTACTCAACCCTTATCAGACTACTAATTGAGTACAATGCTCCCTTCTGTATGTACCTCACCAGACACCTGAAGCAACTGGAGAGACCAGAGAGGTTTCTAACCAAGAGAATCCAGGGCCTCCAAAACATGACATACATGGAAAGACTGAAAGCTCTGTCACTGTACTCTGTATCATACAGGCTGCTGAGAGGCAATCTGTGCCTGGCCTACAGAGCAGTTTTGGACTCTGCCCTAATGGAAATGCTGTACATCCACAAATCAAATGGGACACGAACAACTCACTCCAGAGATCTCAACTTAGCCTGTGACACTAAGAGAACATGCTGGAGAGACAGCTATATCTCCCAGCGATTGCCACTTCTTGGGAATAAACTCCAAGTCCATGCAAAGCAGAGCTCCTCAATGACCCTATTCAAGTGCAACCTTGACAAATGGATGGGTGACTGTAAATTCACCCCAGTGGGTGGCACCTATGTCCATCGTGCACAGGTGCAGTCGGTGCTTACCATAGAGCTGCTGTGCTAACAATGACCATCTAACTATGGTCTATAAATGTACTCAGGTTATTACACGGCTAAGCTTGTAAAGGTCCTAGGGCCATTAGCATAGTAACCTCAGGGCCATTAGCATAGTAACCTCCTATGAGCTTATGACTGACATTAACATCCATAACCTCAGTTTACAGTAGTCCCCTACCCGATTTTGTATATATAATTATCTTAGCTCAAAGCTATAGAACGTTTTTCCTTTGTGAAGATTTTGTATAATAATACCCTTCACATACCTTTGTTTTTAATGGCTGTCACCTTAAGAAGACAGAATATATCACTGCATGAAATGATGTACACAGCCTAACGGAACAAGAGTACATTAAAAACACATTTGCAGTCAAATGGAACCAGCAACCATTGGGGCTTCCAAAATTGTATTTATGTTTTAGCATGTGTTCATGTTCTGCACAGTTTTGTGCCTATCTAGTTTACCTTAATCCATTTTAATTCAGTAAGTGCAAAGTCTGATTCTTTTCTGAAACATGCATTCTTATAGCTTAAAAAGGATGGGAAATGACTTCTTCATTTTATTGACAGTTTCCGCAGCATGTTGCTATGTTGAAATAACTATAAGAGTTGTTTTCTATCTCCTTGTTACTAAGTCTGTCACTCAGTAATGCTTCTAATCAAAACTAGTATGTCTTATCCAACTTCATTCATGTGCAGCTATGACATATCATTTAGTTCCTTTCTCTCTTTAGTAGCCTGTGCTCAGTGAACCATTGTACATAGCAAGGTGATGGTAGTATTTGTGAATGCAATAACTACCAGTGGTGGCTGTTGACTTCAAAGCACGGAGGCAGTGAAGAAAGCAACTAAATGGGTGTGGCTAGCTGGAATGAAATGGGGCTTTATTACAGCAGGTCAATCACCAATTACTGTGATCAAACAAAAGCGGCAGTCATTTATTTTCATGCACAGACTGTCTGTAATTACTCATTCATTATAGCCACGTTACTGCCTATATGCACCTGATATGTCTGTCTGCAATTAGGAAGCCCAGCTTTAGTTGAAATGGTGCCCTAGGCAATAGGCTCTGTGGGTCCCTTTACACACTAGTTTTACCTACACTTTCCACATTGCCCCCTCCTATTTTCAATACATCTTGGGCCCATACCATCCAGTTTCTTGCTTTTTTCACACTTTGTATTGCGTTTTAGCTTCTTCTTATGCTTTTAACACACCCTAACTGGCCGGCCAATACTCTACTGTGATAAATCTGGAGGATGTAACAGAATTAAGTTAAGGGTCTGCAGAAATCATAGGGTTCTAGAGGGTCTGAGGTGCATCTTACAACTTTTTTACAACTTTGTGATTTTATGATGGCCTGAGCAAAAATATGTCAGGAAAGAAATTCAGTTTTATTCTTTTTTTTCTTTCCAGGAAAAATAAATTGTGCCTGAAGCTTAATGTTCAATCTTAACAAATCAGTACTTCCCCTAAAACCGAGAAGACAAATGTAAAGATATATAAATCCTATCAGGAAATAGTGACTGCTTTCCTGCCTCTTCAAAGAGAGAGAGTTACCTTATTTGTACTTGTTTGGTGTTAGATTGGGATGAAAGTAAAATTGCAAATGACTAGAGGCATATATTATACAGCTGATGGTCTGGGAAAGGAAGCCAAAGCTCTTGGATAAAATGTACAGACAGACAGCACGTACATGCAGACTCCATGCAGATGGAATGATAACTAAAAACACATCCAGAGAGCCAAGCAAAGTTAGATGGCAACACCATTGAAAGCAACAATTTGTCAGTAATCACTTGCTATCACAAACACACATTCTGCCCAGAGCAACATAGGCAGTCATTTATTGAGTAAACTGCTGATGTTTTACTGTGAGGGAAGTGAAAAAAATAATATGACCAACATGCCACTTTTAGATTACACAAGAGTATATCTTCTTAGCGCATTGCTGTCAGAATACAATAGGTGACCAATCCTCCCTCCACATACATCTCACCGTCTTATTTCAAGAATCAAGTAGAAAGCTAAAAATTGCAGATGAAGAATCAAAATCAGGGACATCTCTGACCTTTATATACTTAGAAACTTGCTAGAATAACAGGTATTGCAATAGCTTGCCTTATTTGAATATGTTACGTCTGAAACTCAGACATCTGACATCATTATTTACTGAATGAAATCCTCATTAATAAGCCAAAAAAAAAAATACAAAAAACTTCATTAGGAACAGACCACCAAAATATGAGACATAAAATCAAGGACAGCTAAGAGCATCAGTGCCATACACACACAGATACACACACACACACACACACACACACACACACACACACACACACACACACACACACACACACACACACACACACACACAGCACACACACACACACACACACACACACACACACACACACACACACACACACACACACACACACACACACACACACACACACACACACACACACACACACACACACACACACACACAAGCATACACAGAACAAATAAGTATACACAGATGTGACTATCAGTTATAGCCACTTGTATCAGTCTGAATGTATGCTTCAGGTATTTGATTATGATCAAATGAATGACTAAATATATAAATAACTGCCACACAAGAATTTATCTTCTCAGGTCACTACTGTTAAAATAAAGTGTAATCCCACCCCCCACCCCCCACAAGCACTTTTCAACTTCTTATCTCAGCAATCAAGAAGAAAGTTAAAAATAATGGTGGACAAATGACAAAATCAGCAATGGGATTTGCATTAGCATGTCTTTTTGTAGGCTGGTACGTCTGAAACTCAAATGTCTGCCATCATTATTTAGTGATTGCAGTCCTTGTTGATATGCAAAAAGAAACACAGACTTTATGAGGAGCAGAACAAAATGTGACACAAAAAATTCAGAAACATTCTGCAGAAAATAGTGACATATGAGATCAGGTATGCCCCTACATATAAATATATACATGCATACACATGCAGACACAGACACACACACACACAGACACACACACACACACACACACACACTCACAAAACCATCAATTAAAGCTACTTGTATGAATTACACATTAGATCTTTGATTTCAGACAATGAATGACCACATACACTGGGATATATCTTGTGATCTCACTGCTGTCAGAATGCAGTGTGGGCTTCACTGCATCCTCTTAGCTCATGAATCAAGAAGAAAGCTAAAATAATGGTACAGAGGAATGGAGAAAGGAGATTCTGTCAATAGAGAGGGCTGTAATTAGGGGTACAGAAAACTGGCAAGAGGGTGCTGAAATTTACTGGAGAAAAACTGGCAGAAGAACCAAGTATTGGCAGCAAATAATTAAAGAACGAAAGGTAATGGAATGAGAAGAGACCAAAATTACATTTGGCTGCAGGCTAGAGACTGCCTTTCTTATCAAGGTTTGATATCAAAGCATAAACAAACAGAAAACAATAGGGGGATCCTAAGGGAAGGGCCACCACTGATAGACTTTTTAGTTGAATCTAGAACAAAAGCTGCTGTTAAAAAGGGATAATTAGTAGGGCGTATAAAATATTGCAAATTAAATATAGGAATCAATCAGAGGAGTTTAGAAAGGATTGGAAAGAGAGTTTGTATAAACAATCAAAAAAAAAAAAAATATATATATATATATATATATATATATGAGATCCAAATTGATCCCAGAATAAACTTTTCACTGAATCACTAACGGCCGGGCATACTTACGTGAAAGTGCTTTTCACCGAAGAAGCACTTTCGCTTAAGTATGCCTTTTGCAGAGGTCGTACTATGGTGCAGATAAGGAAAAAAATCCCCTTTTCCCCATTGTAGTGCGATCTTGGATTGAGAATATTAAAGTAGGGGGTGCAGGGGGGCTTGCCCCCCTGCAAAAACATTAATTTAATGTTTTTTTTTTTGTTTTTTTTGTTTAACACACTTTAGCGAAAGGGCATTTTTGGTGAACGCGCTTTCACTAAAGTGCGTTCACTGATAGTGGATTCGGACTGTTGAACTTTCGTTCAACAGTCCTAGATCCATATATCTATATCTATATATATATATATATATATATATATATATATATATATATATATATATATATATATATATATAAAACTCCTGAAATATGTAAAAAACTCTCAGAGATTTCATTTTTTTTTTGCTTGGAAGTCTTTACATAGGCATTTTCGTACGCCAAGCAGAATCCCAAAAACATTTCTTCAGGTAGATTTCAACTGTTCAAGTTGTGATGGGGAAGAAAGTATTACTTGGGAACATATTTTTTGTGAATGTAACAAGTTGGCAGATTTTATAAATTCCCTGCAAGACTATCTGTCAGAAATACTGAGTGAACAAATTAGTGTAACTAAGTAAATGATTATTTTTTTTTTGCTGTGATATATAATAGGAATTGCCTAGACATAATAAGACTTTGCCGTGTTTAATTCTGGTGGCAACCAAAAAAAAGTAATTACTAGGAAATGGAAATCAAAGTATAAACCAACTGTATTAGAAGCAGTTAATATAGTAACAGAGATAAAACAACTAGAAGTGGGATATTTAGAAAAGGGTAGGAGCAAATTACATAGACAAGATGGGAATTGTGGGAACAATACATGCAGAATAATGTTTTGGAGAATGAGTGAGGTTTAAGGGAAGGCAGGATTTGAATGAGGTATGTAACATTGATTGACAATGACTGTATAGAATATTTTATACAATGTATTATGTTTGTTAATAAAAATGTCAATATAGCTTGTTTTCATTATGTAAATGTATGATTGCCTGTGTCATATGTGCTATTCCAGTAAAGATTTTTTTTTGTTGAAAAAGCTAAACTAATGGTGGACAATGGATCAAAATCATGGGCAAATTCTGCTGTTGTATACTTTGAAACTTGGTAGAATAACAGGCTTTGCATTAGCATGCCTTTTTTAAAACAATATTAAATCTGAAACTCATCTGCATGTCATCAATATTTAGTGACTGCAATCTTCACATATTTGCCAGGAAAATACACAAAAAATAGAAGGAACAGCACAGAAGATGAAGCAAAAATCAGTTACCTAAACATTCTACAAAATCACAAACAGTGGAGAGCATCTGCACCCTTCCCCATCCATCCATCCATAGACTCTCTCTCTCTCACACACACACACACACACACACACACACACACACTTATAGTACTTCTTACCTTCCATTATGCTGGGAGTAATTAACTAACTAAACTTACAAAAAACTTGTTCTTGTGTTTGATCCTGTAGTTACATCCTTTTTTATTTTCAGTCTCAGGCTGTTTCAATCAACTGAAACAGCCAAGTCAATAGGAAGGCTCTTCTCTGCTTGATGCAGCAGTCCAGTGAGACTCTTGTTTACTGATACTTTTGATCTCCTCAACAAATGCATAAAAGAGGTCTATCCGTGGATTAGTGGAGTAAATTTGTAGCTAGCCTGTTTTCAGATCTCTGTGCATTTGTGCTGTTCTAAGAATCAGGGAGTAAAATTATTTTTAAGTGTTTATTTTTTTTCTTAGTTGCCCCTGTCCCTCTTCCATCTTACTCAACTCTCATCTCAAGAGAATGAACAGACTGTAAGGCTCTCATCCTGTTAGACAGAATGGCTCATATGAGTGGTTGGAGATTGGTCTTGATGGTCATTTGGGTACAAGCTAAAATAAGAGAAAAGAAAGTACCTTACGATAACATAAATCTACATTTGTCTAAATTCAGAGTAACAAGTGCCTAAATAAAAATCTGTAAAATCTACATAAAATTTGTGGCATTCTTTTGTTAATGTTTAACTGAACTTTATTGCAAAATCATAGTAACAATCAAAATACTGAGTGTTAAGGGATTTCATTGAAATAACTCTTATATCAGACCATAACAGCATTCATTAAAGAGACATATCAATCCAGCACAGCACATGCATCTCTAATGTAGAATATAATACATGGCATTATAATTTGCACCGACTTGAGCAGAGTTCAGCTGTAACTGCCAAATTCCTAACTTTATCAAAACTATTACTAAAAGAGCACTGTTATTTATTTATCAAAACTTAATTTTAGACCTCAGACCCTGTATCAGCCATATTAACCTAAGTATCTTTCCAGGGCTGTTGTAAGTTTATACAATAGATTTGTTTCAAGGCACCTTTCCCTGTCTGTCTTATACTGTATTGTATCTCATTCAGTTTCTCATCAGTTCCATAGGTTTACATCGATTTGGCCTGGAATTTATTCTCACTAATGGGACCAGAATGCTGTGGTAGTACAGCGGTTAGTGTTGTCGCCTCACAGCAAGAGGTTCTCCAGTTCAGTTCTCTGCTGGAGCACCTTCTGTGTGGAGTTTGCATGTCCTCCCCACAGTCGAGTGATTTTAAGACATGCAGGTAGGTGTGTGTGTGTGTGTGTGTGTGTGTGTGTGTGTGTGTGTGTGTGTGTGTGTGGGTGTGCCTTCTTTGAAGGTTGGGTGCTGGGCTGGCAACTCGACACTGTAAAAATTCACTGCTAATCATTAGTGACCCAGAGTTCCGCTGTGGCAACCCTTAACCAGAAAAAGCCAAAAGACAATTAATGGGACCAGAATGAAGACACGCTATAGAACTCCTGTCATACACCCCTTCCTGACTAGCTTCCATTCTTTCCATGTGTTTCTGAACAACAGATCTTATTATTCTCATCCTCTCTTGTAAACTTTCATAATGTTCAAGTACAATATCAAAAGTGAATTCTTCCTTTTCCAAGGTTTCCCTCAAACTATTAAAAAAAAAATCTGAGGGTGTCTACCACACATTAATTTAAAGGGATGAAATTATGTGGTGGCTTGGCGTAACTCTCACACAGAAAACTCTAGATAGAGCAGTAGCTAGCCCCTGTTATTTCTGCTAAACTCTATAACCTTATTTAGCACTGACTTCAGGGCTTTTGAACCTTTCCACCAAACCATCCATTTGGGGATGGTACCAGAATTTGTTTTACCTGAAAACTCTGACAGGGGTAATTCATAATTTTTGATATAAATGGGTTGTTTTTTAGTCAAGATCTCCTTAGGTATGCCTACCTGTGAGAATGGTAACATTGGCTTTTGAAACTGGCATTCCTAAGGAAGAAGGGCATTAAAAAAATGGGTAGCATAGTCTAGGATCATCAGTATGTGCTGGTACCCACTAGGAAATATATATAACTAGCCTCCCAAAGGGCGTCTCATTTACTGACATTGATTCATTGATTTTTAATAAATTTGTGGACAGGAATGCCATGGAGAAGCTCAGCCATGTCACACAGTACTCATGGAAGACTAACAATGTCTCTCAATAAGTGAATTTCATCATTTAGCTCAGATACAAATTGAAAATCAACCCCAGTGGCACACATCCATGCCAAGTCTACCAGATTATCTCCTATCCCCCAGACTTACTCCAGTATTGGTGGTGCTGGTCATGGATACTAAGGCCATCCTGGGGATTCAGCTATCATTCTGTATCTCTTAGTGGGAGGTTTTGTTTACCCTACCCACTCCATGCCTTGCCTCTTTTATTGGCTACATCTGAGTGTAACTCCCCTCTTTGGCCCATAAGCAACTTTTGTGGCTCAAAGGACAAAGACAGTTATCTTGTGTGATGGTGCTCGTGGTTCTAATCCAGAAGTGTACACTTTGTGGCAGCATGTGTTAACGCATTGTCATTGGAGGCAGATGTTACTGGGCTTGGTTATAGGTGTAGGTAGTACTTTAATCAAACAAAGTACTTTGCTGACCCTTTTCAAAAGCAGCCTTGATGAGTGGATGTGAAACCACAAATTTATCCCGGGGGTTCCACCTGTATCCCTCATTGACAGGGGTGACAGGTGCTAACTGAGGTTTCTTTTTTGGGGATAAACTCTTGGCTAGGCTTGTATAGGCCCTAAGACAATTAGCCTAGTAACCTATGATCCTATGCATCCCCAAAGGAAGCATGATTGATGAACATCCTCCCAGCTAGGATGGGCATGCTGATCTCTCCCTGCCACTCCATCAAATGGCTGAGCTGCTAAACAAACCCAGGTCAACTAGATAATAATGGAAGACTTTATTTATCTTCCCCACTGGAGTGACTCAGAGCAAGGTTGTATTAATCACAGCACTCTGTTGTGGAAGGCAGATGCTGAAATTATACCATTTGCTGAGATTCTACGCTTTTCATCCACACTAATGAAATTTCTTCAGGAGTTTCTCCACTGCAGTTATAATGAGACTGGAACTTTCATAATGTAAGCAGGTTGCACCGTGCATGTTAACAAATGGGCTTACAGTACTGGACAGCAGCTAGTTCAGGAGGAATGAGCTCAAAATACACATCTGTCATTTGGTAGGGAGAGATATGGGTAATGACTGATGCATACTCTGCCACTGAAAGACAAAAATATTTAATATACATATCTGGACTTTTTCAGACTCTGATAGATAAAGATGTGATATTTTATGACTCAATTCCATTTAACTGAATGAACATCTGCAAACTCTCCTCTTCATAGCTACTTAACTCAGCATTTCCAATTCAATAACTCCCTCTTAGCACAACAAATTGGTTGAATATGTGAGATTTAATCTGCAACTCCAACTGAGGGCTAAGACAACTTCTTAAACAGTGATTCGCTAGTAAATTGACTTATCAGCAGACATTGAATAGGAGAAATGTATGCTTCATGTGTATTTATATTCTGGGTTTTGACTTTTGAGGTTTTACATTTGCATTACCTACCAGATAATCTAAGCAAAGCATTTTAACTTAGCAGAATGCATATTGTAAGGTTTATATATGCAGTATTAATATATACAAATAACTGTTCTGGTAAATTCCTCTGATTTTACCTCTCTCACTTTTTGTGAATATGATTCAGAAGTGCAAAATAGCCTACACAATTACTGTTTAACAAGGCAAACATAGCAGCTTGATGTCAGGCTAACTGACTGCAAACATAGCAGCTTCATGCCAGGCTAACAGACTGCATTGTTTAAGAGCTAGTAAAGGCAGTGAGCAGTTCTGTAAATATATTAGTTTCCAGTGACATCAAACTGGTGTTCTTTTCAGTTACGCAGCTTGGCAGGCTGCTATCTGTGATGAAGAAACACAGAGTGAAGAAACATTCTGTTTTTGTTATCCCTACATTTTCTTATCTAACATTCAGTTTTATTTGAAAATTCACACTGCTTCTTCCTAAAGTACTGTGATTTTCACAGATGTAAGACAGAAACAACAAAAAAAGAAAAAAGGCTCGTAACTGAAATGGAACAGAACTATGCTGATGTGGTAATATCTATTAAATGTATTTATTTAGTTATTTTTATGACATATTCACCAAGTGGCAATATGCAGAAGGGAAATATTTAGTTGTATGCATATGATAAGTGACATTAAAACATTTATTATACAACGACACCCCATTAACATTCCAAAACATGCATGCTGATTGGTCAGCATGCCCATTGTAAATCAGACTTATACTAATGGAAAAAGGTCCGGTCTCCCGGACTTTTTCCATTAGTATGTCTTTTTTTTTTGTGTTGGACAGCAAAGGAGAACGGAAGAGCTCTGTTGCTGTTATCTCACTATGAGTTTAACATAGCGAGATAGCTTAAAAAAAGCAACGGAGATCTTCCTTTCTCCGTTGTTTCTTTTAAAGCTGTCTCACTATGTTAAACTCATTTAACATAGCGAGGCAGCTTTAAAAAAAGCAACGGAGAAAGGAAGATCTCCATTGCTTTTGTTAAAGCTATCTCGCTATGTTAAATGAGTTTAACATAGCGAGACATGTTTTTAAAAGCAACAGAGATCTTCCTTTCTCCTTTGCTTCTACACACACAGCTCTGATGTACTTCGTAACCATATGCATGCGCAGTACATCAGAACTGCCACAGAATAATGGACAGTTGCAGAAGGGCAGCAAGGAGACATTATACAATGCCATTATTTAAGAAAAGTAAGTATTATTTTCTTAAATAATGTCATTGTATAATAGCAATAACCAACTTCTGGGTGTGGGTAATGCTGGATTTACCCACGGTTGTCTTTGTTTGGCCATTCAGGCTTCGCCCTCGTGACCAAACCACACCAACCGTGGGTAAATCCAGCATTACCCACACCCAGGCAAGGGTTATTGCTTAAATAATATATTTTAGTACTCACATACTAAAATATACTCTAAATTAATTACTCTTCTCTCATATAGCCTTTTCCCTGTTTAATAAAATTTCTCTTCACTGACATCCACTTCCTTACACACCATTGTTAAAACCTAACCTTGCATTCTTGCAATTGTAAATGCCAAGGTAAATGTAATTGTTGATTGAGCTTTTCTCCCCAGGCCTCCACTGAAAATGGGGTCTGCACAGCTGGACCGTCTCAGTCAACAAAAACAATAAATAAATCCATAACTAAATAAATAAATAAATTTGCATTTTCAAAGGCCACAATTACAGTTTATATACATATTACATAGATTTATCACTCAAATGTTAATATTTAATGTTCTGTTATCTTAGAAAATATGAGTGGTTTTAATTTATTCAATTAAACTAGTAGACACATTTGGTTACTTAAAATGCATTAGAATTACTTGAGGCAACCCCCTATACTTAATTATTTACTTACAACAGTTTGACTTTTTATCCCACTTCTCAAAGCTGGTCTGCTTCTGAATATAATGGTATCATAGCTGGATGCTTAGTCGATTTGGCACCCCGATCAATAAGTTGCTTATATGCCCACTATATATATAGAGAATGAAAACATCACTGACCCTGCTGGGTACACTGGAAAACATAGGAAAGAGAGTTGCAAGTACAATTCTCAGTGCCCCAGTGGAAGCAGTCATGTGACTTGGGCAGATGTTATACAAAAAAGTGGGAAGTAAAAAGTGCTTGTCTGGAAGTGTCTCCTTAAGTATTTTTATACTCCATATTGTATCTCACATATGTTCCCTTGGTTCTCTTGAGATTGTTGGAGGTATAGACAAGCAATCAGGGGTACTTGGATATGGCTCTCCTTCAGAAACTCGAAGTTTCAAAACTTTGAACTTCAAATGCCGAGACCATAAGATCAAAGTTTTGAAACTTCGAAAACCTACTAAAAAGTAAAAAAAAAAAGAAAATGTTTATGTCTTGCCCCCCTGCACCCCCACACCCTTTGCACCCCCACACCCCCACACCCCCTGCTAATTAAACATAACAACTCTGAGATTGCACTACAATAAAGAAAACAGTAAATATCCTGTTCTGCATTGTACAGTGATCTCCATTCAAAACATTAAAAGTTTCAAACCTTCGATCTTATGGTCTCAGCCTTTTGAAGTTCAAAGTTTTGAAACTTCTAGCTTCTGAAGGTGATCCCCTGCATATTTATGTTTTGGTCTTGTGACAGGCTGCAATCATTCAAAGCAAAGCTTTAAGAATTGATAGTGTCATCTCCTGAGCCTCTCTTAGTTTAGAATCTTTATTTCTATCTGGTGATACACCACACATAACTTGCCCCTTTCTTAAAGGAAGTCGATGCTTTTGATACTTCTAATTATTAAAAAGGTGATTACAAGGAAATGGAAGAAGTCCCAGATATTAAATTTGTTAGTGACATGTTAAAGGAAATTTAACACACAGAAAGAACAGGTGCTCAGACTCTCAAAAACTAAATCACATGAGGAAATGGAATAAATGGCAGCAGCAAATGGAAGAATGCTCCCCCTCAGTTTCAGTTTAGTACATTTTTTTTTAAATATAGTAAAAAAATTGAGTCCTTAGGGTTTGTAAAGAGCTGACTAGTGCACTGTTACTTAATTTTAATAAGTAATATAGGGACCACCCCAATAAAAATAAGAGTTTGATACAACGAACTGTATGATTAGTCACTCATTTTGACTATGAGAAATTGGCTTATATTTTTTTTTTATTTTTATGCTAGTTCTGTCTTTTAATTAGATACATAACTTGATATTTACAAAGATTAATGGTTGTACTCCAGAGTTTAAAGGGTAGACAATGAGCATGGTTATCAGCTGTACAAGTAGTATTGTTCTATGCTCTCTCAATTTGTACATTTGTTTCCAGTAAACTAATAGAAAAAAATCAAATACCAGTGTGCGTAATGAAGCATTGTGCAGTTCTAATTAATCAAACTATTAGACAAAGCAGAATAAATTATTACCAGTCTCCAAGTATAAGGCTTTTTGCCTACAGTTTACTAGTTTCTTCATTGAACATTTTTGTTCACAGATTGTCTGGGTTTCTTCTGTTTAGTTCAGGTAGTGGTCATGTGCAGGGTGTGAGTAATTCTAAGACATAGCATGGCTGTGCAATGGTCAAAATAGTACAATATGCAGTGCATGTTAATGAGTGGCTACTGATGTGTAACTAAGGAATCCCATGCAAATAAACCACATGGATTATGCAACTGAAGAAATCAAAAGTGATGGACCAATTCAGAAACATATAAAATGTAGGAACGTCATGGCTGTGCATACCTATTTTGAATGCTGTGGTTTTCAGTTCATGAGAAACATGCTAGAAATAATGAGAACTACACCACAGTAGCATGTCTGGGGAGCCGCTGTCAGATCCACTGCCTGCAACATTGTGTTTCATGGCCATACATGCCACTGGTACAGGTGAAGGCAGTACCTGAGACACCACAAACTCACTGATTTACAGAGTATGAGCTGTTTCCAATTGGACAGGGATACCACAAGAGATTTAGCCAAACAAGTGGAATTGGGAGGAATGGACATTATACTCATCCTGTGGATGAAAAAGGATATAATGCCTTAACTACTTTAGCTACAGTAAACCTCCAGTGACAGATGCAGGACACATTAGGGATGTTCCAGGCATTAGCCTCACGTATCCTAATCCACTGCATTGGCATTATGCTACAACGTGAGGAGTAGCATATCTCCTTCTCCGGGAAAGCAGAGGATAGAAGCAGCACAATGTAGACCTCTTATCAAATAGTTTGTCCGCCTGAGGTTCCGAGAGCCATAGATTGACCACACATTGCTATTAAGCCAACACCTGATACAGATTGCCTGCGATGCATTAATTGGAAGGGATTTCACTCTATGAACTGTCGGGTGGTCTATAATGCCCATGACATTGTTTATAATATGTCCATGTTCTACTTGGCAGATTACCTAATACAGATATTTGGCACACATCTAATGGATGACAATAGTTTTTGAGAGGAACATCTCAAAGAGTCATATAGTTGATAGGTGCAGATATATGCTTATCTCTACATGCAAGCACAATGCAAGCATATAATATGTTGTTTGCTCTGTTTTGCAGAAAATGCCAAATATGTGCAAGTAATGGTGTATAATATAAAACATGTGAAAGCATAAAACATAGTGGAGCATGAACTCAAAATACTGAAAGAACAATTCCAATGTCTAAACACCTCAGGAGGAGCACTCCAATACAGTCCATATGTATAACGTAAGATATTTGTTGTGAATGCAAGTCTCCATAATATGGCATTGTACAAACAAATGGAGCAGCAGGTAATCATTATGGTAAGCTGTAGCAGCAGGAGAAGGGTAAGGAGAAGAGTCAGGGGAGGAACATGCAACAGCAGCAGCAGCAGTACCGCAACCAAGTCAGAGGCAAGCACAGTACATTGCATCACTAGCAAATAAACAGCATCTAGACCACAACTATGGGCCATGACACAAACAATGTATAATAACATAATGTATATAGTATCAAACTAGTGCTTTGCAAGGCAGTGCATGGACTGTCCATACTGTGCAACAGACATCACCATACCCACCCAGGTTTGGGGTGGTAGGGCACAATCATCATCACTTGCACAGGTTGGGAGGCTCAGTGATAAGTGACTCCAACTCTTTAAAATGGGGTAGGGTTATGAGAGGTGAAAATGAAGCCTGTGTTGTTTTAGGGAATAAGCAATCACATTATCCAGTGATGGGATTAAGCTGCCATCATGTGACCTTTGATGGTGCCCACTGTTTTAACTTGTGATGCTGGAGCTTGATGAGATCTGTGGAAGAGAGACAGTAAAACTATAAAAGCGTAACTGTGTGCCTAAATGAGGTGTCGAATATAGTCAGCCTGATGTTGCTTATGACCTGAATGATGCCCACAACTGGTGATGCTGGATCATGTACCCACAGGTTTCAGGGAAGGGGTAGAACTGTGAGATAATGCATGTGTAGTTGATAAGGCATCATGAGTTGTGAGCCGATAAAATGGCTCTACCCCAAAGGTTTCTTTTCAAAGATGGACAGGTAAAGTCTCCTGTCATGTGATGCAGAAGCTGATCATTGACAAGGAGACATCCAGCACCTCCTTGTTTTGCTGTTATGGTTATATGACCTGCAGACCTGGACCACAAAGTTTTCAAAGTTGCAAATATCTGAAAACAATTAGCTGTCCAGATGAGTGATGCCTGGGTTTGTTACCATCCTGGCTGGACTTGCAGATAACCAAAGCAGGACCCAGTCCTACCTCCATTCTAGACTGCTCCCTGCCTCCCTTATGTGCCATTCCCCATTCCTTTTTCATTGTATAACACTCCTTTGCATCCATCCACAATCTCTTTTTTATGAATGCTGCCCATGTCGGTCTGTGCCTGTATTTTCTGTTTGTCTATCTGCCCATCTCCCACAGTCTCATCCAAAACCATCCCTTGGTACCTTCCTCACCTACATTTTTTTTTGTAAAACTTACAAAAGGAGTTCTTTTCTACCACAATAAATTACCCTTCTACCCGCACCATTTTTGCCTTATGGTTAGCTCTCCATGTCTGCCTCTATTTGCTGTTCTCCCATTTACTATCAACCTTATTTCTTTCCCATTTATATGCTGTACAGGGTGATGTGGCACCCACATTGGTCTTCCTATTAGGTGTTATACTCGGTTTACCTTTAGAAAGGTGATTCACAATAGTACAAATGCTCATATGAGCTACTCGTAACCACAAAATTGAAAACGGTGATAGTCCTTAATGTTCAAAAAACAGCAAATCGAAAAGCAGATTCGCTGTTTTTCGAACATTAATGTCAAACAGAAAAAAAAGAAGTGTAAAGCAGGGGGGCAAGCCCCCCTGCACCCCTCATTTGGGGGGCTTGCCCCCCATCCACCCACTTTAATATTCTAACTCCGAGATCGCACTCCAGTGGGGAAAGTGACCATTTTCTGAACCCCACTATAGTGCAATCCACCCCACAATGTTGAATGTGCAATGAACGAATGTCACTGTGCATTTGCTCATTGCACCTTCGAACCTTTTTTCGTTCGGAGTTTGCAAACTTTGCAAACAGCCTTTCGAACAATTGCTGTTCGCCCAAGTGTGAATTGCCTTTCTAAAGGTAAACCATTTTACTCAACTGTGCTGGTACTCTAATGGCAACTGGTGATAACTGCAGCTATACATCACTACACTGCACATAGAAGTATGTCAGTTTAGCTGTGTTAATTTGCCTTAGGTATGATGTCCATCATGCTGGCCATACATGATGCTGTACCTGCTTTATAGCCATATAATAGCACTGTTTGTCCTGTTAGCACTGTTCCTGTCTTTTCTTATGCATTGGTTTGATGTGTAGGTATTATCCACTGCCTAGTGCATATTTGGATAGTTCTGTAGTGCTTCATGTAGAGACCTCCTTGAATATTAACACTGCACAGGTGCACAGCACTTGTTATGAATCCTAGTCATTATTACATATTGTATGTGTATCTTCTTTATATTGTAATTTACATGAGCATAAAACAACAAAGAACAGATCTTAACATCATTTCTGTCCATTAACCAAACTACCTTTATCTAAGAAAGAAAAGTTCCTCACCTCACTGCATGGAAGATGCTAACACCTGTAGAGGCTACCTGAATCAAGGTGCAGAGTTATCTTGACTACCCAGAACATCAGTTGGAGATACCTTGGGTGGGTATGTCTTGATAGCATCAAGTTATCTGCATAGTGACTAACTGTGTGGTTTTCTACAGATTAAAAGCATTATCACATCTTTTTCACAGGAACATCAGGGCTTCAGACTCATAGATCACCACCACAAGGTATGTTACCTTGCATTCTGACATAACACTATATAACATAGTATTCATTCAGTCACTGGGATTCCAGCACTGCTTATGGGTCTTAGTGCAGGTAATGTCTTTTGATGCCTTCACATGTGAAGTTTTATCAGACTCCTCAACCAGGGGTAAATCACTGCCTGATGTCAGAGATATGTCAGAATATGTAGTGTCCACATTCCCACCCTAATCTGTGTATATAGTCCCTGTACTGTGGAACCTACTACAGGCAGACAGGTGGACACAAAAAGTCAGGATATTGCAAAGTGATCTACTCGTAAATAGATGTATCCCCACTGTGCTGCAATCTCCCTCATTTGCAAAAAGCTCCACTGAGCATGTGGATGAGAGGGCAGACATCATACTGGTGGTTGCTCATGCTATGGGTATCACCTACCACCAAAGATAACTGTCACAGTGGCTGTGAGATAGCATGTGGCCAGGACCATAATACAGGGACAGTCAGGCAACACCACAGTCCTTGCTGAGCAAGTAGATGTTTTAAGATGTGTGTGTGTGATGCTCTCGAGGGTGACCCTGGGAATTATCGCCTCATTAGCCTGATGAGTCTGATATGTAAAGCTATGGAGCGCATAATCATGGACCTGATTAACAAAGATATAGGAAATCTCCAAACTCTAAACCCTATGCAATTTGGCTTTGTGAATGGGAGATCATGCCTGCTCAACCTGGTTGACTTCTTTGAGTCAGTCACTAGGGCTGTGGATGAAGGTAAGGCAGTGCAAATAGCCTACCTTGATCTGGCCAAGGCCTTTGATACCATTCCTCACTTGGGAATTATTGATAAACTCACCAAACTAGGCATCGACCCCTATATCACTAGGTCGGTTGCAAATTGACTCATGGATAGAACACACAGTGTGAAAGTAGTAGACTCAAGTCAGACTGCCAACCAGTCATGAGTGGTGTCCCACAGGGATTGGTCCTGTGTCCTCTCCTGTTCAGCGTCTACTTTTCAGAAGTCCAGGCCAACACAAAGGGACTCTGGCTGACCAGGTTCACAGATGACTGCAAGCTGGGAGCCATTATTAACTCCCCAAGTGATGCAGACATCCTACAGAAAGGCCTCACTGAGACCAATGACTGGTGTCGAAACCTGGCCTTAAGCTTAATGTCAAAAAATATGTCATTGTCCCCTTTGGTAAAAACTCAGTTCCCACTAATTACCACATTGATGGGAGCCCACTAAACACAGAAGGCATTATAAGAGTTCTGGGGATGCAGGTTGACAGCAACCTCTCCTTCACCCACCCATAGCCGGCCTTAGGCATAGGCCAACTAGGCGGTTGCCTAGGGCACTTCTCTAGTAGGGATGTTTTTCCAGTATTTATTTGGTGTAAGTAGACCAAGATGGGGGCACTGGGTAGTGTATTGGGGGGCGCCGTGGAGCCATTTTGCCTAGGGCACCAGTTGACCTAAGGCCGCTCCACGGTGGCATATCTCATTACCAAGAGTTTTGCATCCAGGAAGAAAAAGATCATCATCTCTCTCTACTCTTCCCTCATTAGACCAATCATTGAGTATAATGCCCCATTTCGCATGTACCTCACTAGACACTTGCAACAGCTGGAGAGACTACAGAAGTACCTCAAGAAGAGGATCCTAGGTATTAAACACTTGTCCTACATGGACAGACTCAAAAGACTCCAGCTATTCTCTGTCTTATATTGCCTACTTTGAGGCAATCTTTGCTTGACTTACAAAGCCATATCTGACCCAGCTCTGTTAGAAATACTACATCTAAAGAAATCCCAATCCCTCCACACCACACACTCCAGAGACCTCAACCTGATTACCACAATCAACAGAACATGCTGCAAGGACAGGTTCCTCACCCAGAGACTGTCCATGCTCTGGAATAGACTTCCCATACATGTCAAACAGAGCACCTCACTGTCCCTCTTCAAGAGAAATCTTGATGAGTGGATGGGTAATAGAAAGTTCACCACAGGGATCACTCCAGTTGTTCTATTTGATAGAGGCACTAGGAACTAACATTGGGTGGCATGATGCCAGGGCACTTCTATGGGCTAGGCTTGTAAAGGCTCCAGGGCCATTAGCCTAGTACACACCTATGAATCTATGAGCCACATGTGTAAAGGCATGGGTATGTAGTGCAGTGAGTTTGCATAAAGCAACTGTCTCTGTGCACCCAGGCATCATTGCACATACACTTCCCATGGCTGGTCTACCTCCATTTCCAGAGTTGAGGTTCACCATGGGGGGTATGGTCAGGCAATTGTAGTGTCATCATATCAATCCCACCATCCAGTGTTGGGGAAAGTGCCTTATGGTGCCGATGTCCACATAGGTGGAGTGCTCATGCCAAGTTGATCCAAAGGAGGGGCCACTGCTACTGGTCATATAGTGCTGCTTCTTTCTGACATGGTCTAGATAGTGCCTGCTACCCTTTCAGGGGAGGGTACTCCCATGGATGGGGGCATGTACAGTCTGCACACACATTTTCTGGGGCCAAAAGGGTTGCAACATCTGCTGAGGGTGTGTCTCAGCACTGATAATGATTCCTATAAGGCCCAGTTCCACACACGTGCACAACACTGAAGGGAGCATCTCTTCCCTAGCTAGTGTACCATAGTCTCCCCACCCCCACAGATCTAACACCCAAAGCACTAAATTATTTTCACATATATCAACATACAATTGCTGTCGATGACATTTGATACTGTGATCCTCAATACCTGTGTACATGATGTTAATTATGTCCTGCTTTCTGTACTCTGTTGCTTGGGTATCTTAAATCTGGTACACAGTGTGGCCAGTCTGTGATTAGAATAACACAGCCTGGGTGAAGTTTTGCATGCATGACTTTTTGTTTCTGTATATTGCTTTAGTCTGGCCTGTAGTTATGAACCAGCTGCTGACTTTTAGCCAGTGCCATGGCACATGGCATACTGCACCTGCCTTCATCTAGCATAGCCCTCCCCAGCAGCCATCTCCTCCATGGCCTCCTCATCAAGCTCTTCCTCTATTACCAAGTCAGGAACTTTCTCACCTTGAATGTGTCTGCCCTGCAGCCACTGTTTGTGTATAACAGTGATGCCGAGTAAGATAACAGATTTGGAGAATACCTTACTGCATATGACACAGACATATTGCAAACTACTCCCTACATACATCCAGGTAGTAAAAGCATTTTTTTCAGCAAGTCAAGCTCACATTCACTGATGGCCTGGTTTTGCATCTGGGGATAATTGTATCAATTCTCTGCCATGGGCTGGGGAATTCTGAAGGATATCATTAACCAAGGTCCCAAGGTATCCAGCATCACCAATAAGATTTCTCTGGGTAAAAATATTTCCACACAAGCAATTGATAGAAGCCGCATGCGTACCATAAGTGGTAGTATTGGGCACTGCTTGGATGTCCTGCAGACACACTGTATATTATACCGTGATCATTACAGACTGCCTGGCAGTTGATGGACTGCAACCTTTACAGTTAATATACTTTTCTCCCTTTTCCCCATGAGTGAACTTTGTTGCTATGCTTCCCACTACCTTATGAAAATGGAGTATGTCATAAGAAGCCTACATGCTGTTGGCTCTCTCCTCTGTGGTCCATGGAAACTATATACTCTTCTCTACATGCTGGCATAGAGGCACTGATGGAGTACCCATGAAGCATATACTTGAGATACAGTATGTAACTTGTGTTCTCAAAGCCTCCCAAACCATGGTATCCATAGTGAGTATTCCACATATCCCACAGACCTATATTTGAGGACAACACATTTCAACCAGCTCTTGTTGTTTGGTGACTCTAGCTACATATTAATTGTTTACAATTTTAGTGACATACAAGTAATGAAATGTTACATGTGAATGGATGAAACTATTTCACCAAGGGTGATGACTTGCAATAAATACCATAGCTACCAGCAGTGAGAACACCCTGTTGCATATAAAGGCTTACTAGTGTGAAAGCCACCCTGTACCTGCTTTCACAGTTTGCCTCCTGTAACTCCAGGATCTTATTGCAGTCATTAACTTTAGAGCTACCACCTCCTGTCACCATATATATATATATATATATATATATATATATATATATATATATATATATATATATATATACATCTCTCTATCATTTTATCTTATTGTTTAGCCTCATTTGCCTTCACTCATTCCCTTGTTTTAATAATGTTGTTAATTACCATTTCATTATACCACAACTAGCATACTATGCAGCCCATGGAATCTGTCAAGTTTCCCCATTCATGCTTAACGTGCTTCATAATTGCCCCCAACACACACACACACACACACACACACACACACACACACACACACACACACATGGCCACACTTTGGTCAAAATTTTCACAATGATGCAGAAATTGTTTCTGAATCCCAGGGTCTGTCATATTAGAAGAGAGTTTATAGTACCTAGGTAACAATTTTACATATAAGATGTATAA
This sequence comes from Protopterus annectens, assembly GCF_019279795.1. Lineage (NCBI taxonomy): Eukaryota > Metazoa > Chordata > Ceratodontiformes > Protopteridae > Protopterus > Protopterus annectens. The sequence continues at coordinate 433,557,636 of NC_056727.1, forward strand.
ATCACCTTTTCTGACTGAATGATGCAATGGAATTATCCTAACTCATGGCATGGTACACAACAGATGGAAAATAATTTTAAATTACTATATTTCCTTTGAGGTATGAGAAAATATTTCCAGTTTAAATATATTCACATAACATCGGCAGTTATCATTCATTTAGGACCAGATTTTCAAAGTACTCATTGCATATAGCAAAAACATACAAAACCAAGCAGTTCTGTCCAACAACACACCAACAGTCAGATTCCACCAACGCTCTTTATTCAACGATCTGGTACCTCGGCCATTCACCTTCAAAGGATCACATTACAGCTTTCAAAATGAACTAATTTTATATTATAACTAATTAGTTAATTGATCAATTAATACAATTGAGTTTCAAAATTTAAAGTGATCTTTGCATCAAAATAAATAAATAGTAACATTTACTTATTTTAGTTAATATAAACTGTTTTCAACCAACTTATACACTTTCAATAAGCCATCAAGCACATATAAAATTCATTTGTTTAAATGTGTAAAAAATATTATACCAAAATATAATTACATACAAAACACAATAATTATTCCCCTATATAATTTACTATCAATCAAATCATATCCACATTAATAAATATAAATTAGTTTCAAATAATGTGTATGTTTATCATTCCCAAATTACTAAAAAATGAATAACAATATGTGCAATATGTGCAAGAAAATGCTCTTCTAAATTATAATTAAAGGCCCAGCTCCTGATTGAGACCAAATGGTTTCAAAGTTTTATATTTCAGTATCATCCTTGTTTCCAATTCCAAGAGTTTACCTACTGTATCATCTCCCTTACAAATAAAAGGTTTTCCCAATATACTAAATCTCAAACTATCACTGCAACCATCATGAATATCCATAAAATGCTTAGCAACAGGACTTAATACATTAAGGTTTCTTATATCCTTTAGATGTTCTAAGATTCTAGTTTTGATCATTCTTTTAGTTTGTCCTATGTACCAAATGTCCTTACATGAACAACCTACTATATATACTACACTAGTAGACTTGCAATTTAAAAATGTTTTGAAATATGATGTATATTATTAATAATATCAATATTATTAGCTCTACTACATATACTGCATGAACCACAAGCAAAAGTACCCACCCTCACTGGGGTAGATCTAACATGCTGTGCAAGATTGTTATTCAAAATTTCTCTCAAATTCTTTCCCCTTCTAAATGAAAAATTCACTTGATTAGGGAACAACTCACCAATGTTATCATCTTCACAAATTAAGTACCAAAATTTTCTAACTAATGAGACTAATATATTAGAGAAAGGAGAAAATTTAGTTATAAAAAACACTTTCTCAACATCTTTCTTTGCACTATTTTCCCTTTTATTGGGATATATTATGATGTTCTCCCTTCTATCAACTAATCTTGTATTGTTAATCACACTATCCCTACATTTTAATAGTTGATTATATTCATATCCTCTTTCCAATAGTCTCATAAGTACTGTATGTAGTTCTTCGTCTATATCCTCCTTAACACTGGTATGATCCCGAATTCTTTTGAATTCCCCATATGGTAGGGCCTTTATTAGATGCTGAGGATGCATACTAGTAGCATGTAAGAACATATTTACTGAAGTTTCCTTCCTAAATGGTTTAAATTCAATTTTATTTTCCTTCTCAAACAAAACTAGATCTAAAAAATGTATCTTATTTCTATTGATCTCATATGAAAATTGTAAATTATGTTCATTTTTATTGAGTACTTCAAGAAAATCCATAAATTCACATATATCCCCCTTGCAAATAAAAATCAAATCATCTATAAAACGTTTATACAAGATTACTTTATTCATGAAAAATTTTGTAGAATAAATATATTTTTTCTCAAAGTAATCCATATAGATGATGGCATATGATGGTGCATATGCTGCACCCATTGCAGTGCCTTTTACTTGCAGGTAATATGTGTTGTTGAAGCAAAAATAACTGTGAGTTAAACAAAACTCCAATAAAGTAATGAGAAAATTAGTTCTAGATCCCTCACCCATCATATTTTGTATGGATTCCAAACCCCATTTGGTATTAATATTGGTGTATAGAGACTTAACATCGACAGTGACCCAGTAATAATCAAAATTCCATTTAAGATTCAATAGATTATTAATTAAGTCCTGTGTATTCCTAATGTGAGCTGTTACCTTACATAAATAGGTCTTTAATTGAGAATCCAAAAATAAATTAACACTTTCCAAAAAAGAACCTATTCCAGAAATAATAGGTCTTCCTGGAGGTTCTTCCAAATTTTTATGAATTTTAGGTAGTGCATACATAATCGGTGTTACCGGTTTTTGGATATACAACTTTTTAACATCGGTGTGCGTAAAAAAACCCAAACGCTCACCTTTTTCAAGTAAAAATAAAAGCTCATCATTAAAAGACAAAATAGGGTCACTGTCCAATTTCCTATATTCTTCAGAATTCAACAACAGTCTATTCACCATATTAAGATACTTTATTCTGTCCATTACAACCCAATTTCCACCTTTATCGGCAGGTTTGAAAATATATTCATTTTTGAGTGATTTCAAGACTTTTAAAGCTTGCCATTCATTTTTGTTTAAGTAGAAACATTTTTTTCTTTCTGCAAAATTCACTAAACAATACTTCAACTTCTCTCAAAAGAATTTTTTGAAATGTAGAAATGGCAGGTACAGAGATATAAGGCATAAAAGTGGCCGAGGTACCAGATCGTTGAATAAAGAGCGTTGGTGGAATCTGACTGTTGGTACTCATTGCATATAGTCTGTTAGGAACTAGTGTGCTTTCAGTTTGCATCACACAAGTGTAGGAAACCTGTTG
>NC_056727.1:433567993-433599072 GCF_019279795.1 Protopterus annectens
TTCAATGGAGTCCTGGGGAGAAAAGCTCCTCATACAGATTACATAAAGGTTAATATACAAACTAAGTAAACAAACTAAGATTAATATACACACACAGAACGAATGAAGATTACAGAGGTAAAACAGACTGATCAAAAGTATTTCAATCAAAGTTAATAATTTTTTTTTTTTTTAGTAAGGAGTTGTATAATAAAAGCAAGCAAGAATTTGTTACTTGGGATTTGAGAGAAGGCAGGGAAAGAGTGTTGAAGTAAAGTGTAAGTTATGAGGGATGGGAGCAGGAGCATTCCCATGTGGAAGTTAGATGAGAGTGGAGTGATTTTTTAAAGGATGGGAGGCTAGTAATGGTATTAATGGAGGGGGGAAGGGAGTTCCATAGGCGTGCTAGAGAGTGTGAGAGGAGGTATTGTCCTGGGGGGTGGAGGGGTCTGTAAACTTCTATAAGGTTTTGATTGTTGGATCTGAGAAGTCTTTGTGTGTGGTGCATTTTAAAGGTAGTGGAGAGGGAGGGGCAGAGGGATGGCTGGTAAATGAGTTTATGAGCATAGGTGAGCTGAGTGTAGGAGAGGTAGTTGGGAAGCTCAAGCCAGTATAGTTTGTGGAGAGATTCACAGTGATGGGTTGATGATTTGTTGCTAGTGGTGAATCTGGCTATTTTATTGTAACAAGAGGACAGTTTGGTTTTGAGAGATAATTGTAGGTTTGTTAGAAGAGGGGCTCCATAGAGAAGGGAGGGTAAGAGAAATGTAGTAGAGAGAGTAAGTTTAGTAGTTGAGGTGAGGAACCGATTGTGCCGGTAGAGCATGCCAAGTTTTTGGTGTTTTTTTTTTATGTTTAGTAGTAGATGGGAGTTAAATTTGAGCCTGTCATCTATTTGAACTCCGAGTAGTTTGGTTTCAGATACCAGCTCAAGAGGTGTTGTATTTTGGCTGGTGATGGAGAATAAATTTCGATCGAAATTCTTAGTTTTAGAGGAGGTAAAAATCATAAGTTTAGTTTTAGCAGCATTGAGTGCTAGATGGTTGTCTTTTATCCATTGTTCTGTAGTAGAGAAGGCATCTTGAGTTCGTTTTAAAAGAGTTGGTATGGATGGGGCAGTACAGATGATTGTGGAATCATCTGCATATTGGATAACGTTAGCAAGAGGGATAGAGTGGTAAAAGTCATTAATGAAAATGTTGAAGAGGAAGGGGCCCAGTATGGAACCTTGTGGGACACCTGTGGGGGAGATGAGGAAAGAGGAGGTGACCTTTTTCCATTTGACAGCTTGTTGCCTATTGGAGAGATAGCTGTTAAACCATTTGAGGGAAGTGGGGGAGAGGTTTAGGTTAGCTAGTTTAGTAAGAAGTAGGTTATGAGAGAGTGTCAAAGGCCTTAGAGAGATCGAGAAGGATGGTAGATACAGTAAAGCCAGAATCTCTAGCTTTATTCACAGTTTCAAGGAAGGAAAGGAGGGCAGTCATAGTGCTATGATGGGGTCTGAATCAATGTTGGGTAGGAGTTACTAGGCTGTTGTCTAAGAGATGGGGGAGGAGCTGAAGGTGAATACATTTCTCTAGGACTTTAGAAATGGGAGAGAGGATGGTGATGGGATGGAAATTGGAAATATTAGTATTATTTCCTCCTTTGTGCAGGGGAATGATGTAAGCTTTTTTCCAGATTTCAGGAACAAGACCTTCCTGGATAGAGTGGTTGATTAGGATACTGATAGGGAGGGCAATGGCTTCAGCAGCTATGCTGAGGAAGTAAGAGGGGATTTTATCAGGGGCATTGGTGCATGGTTTTAGTTTCTGCAGGAGTTTTCTTATAGTAGAAGTAGGAATAGGTTTAATGAAAAATGGTGGGGGTTGAGAGGGTGAGGAATGAGAGAAAGAAGTTGGAAGGGGAGATGGGTGAGGAGAAGTGGAGGTAGGAGGTGGATTGTTATTTGAAAAAGAAGAGGTAAGTTTGGAAATAAAGTCAATAAAGAAAGAATTGAATTGGGTAGCAAGATCAGAGTCTTGTACATTTGGGAAGGGGTTAGGGTTTTCTGTAGTACCAGGTTTTAAGAGGGTAGTTATACCTCTCCAGAACTTTTGTGGGTTGGTTTTATGGTTGCTTTGAAGTTGGACAAAGTAGTTCTGACGGTCTGCTGAGATAAGCTTTTTAACTGAGTTACGAAGAGTTTTGTATTCATTAAGGTTAGATGTAGATTTGGTCCTCTGGTATTGTGTCCAGGCTTTATCTCTAAGTCGCATGGTGGTTAGTGTACTTTTAGTAATCCAGGGGGTGGCTTTCCTTTTTATTCTTTTGGTTATTAAGGGATCGTGATTATTTAGGAGATGTAGGAAGGTAGTATTAAAGTGAGTTATTGCATTTGCAAGTGGTAGAGTTTTTAGAGGGTACCAGTTAAGTGATTTAAGGGTGTCAGATAAAGCTTCTGGGTTAAAGTTTCTATGACATTGGGTAGTTAAGTAAGTATGAGTAGCTAGTAGGGGAGAAGGGAAACGTCTAGCGAAGATGGGAAGGTGGTCACTGAGGGAGTCAGAGAGGGTTCCACTGTCAGGATAGTTGTGGGGGTGGGAGACTAGAATCCAGTCTAAAATGTTGCCACTAGTGAAGTCTTTGGATGGCCTAGTTATGGAGTTGATGAGTTGAGAGTAGTTGTATAGGTTGATGTTGAGGGGGTGAGTAGGGGACTGAATGGAAGATCAATTAATATTAGTGTCTCCCATGATTATAGTTTCATTACAGATGTTAGTTGATAGCCAGGAGAGGATTTCTTTGAGTATTGGGACATTGTCTCCAGGGGGAATGTAAAGAGAGGCAATGTATATAGATTTATGTTTGTTTAGCTGAAGATGAGCTAGTATTAATTCTGCATTAGTAAACTTTGGGATGGCTTTATTGTAGGGTGTTATAGATAGGGAGGAAGAGTAGATTAGAGCCACTCCACCACCTTTTTTATGGGTTCTGTCTGTTCTGATGATAGAGTAATTGGGTGGTAATATCTCTTCATTTTTTACATGTGGTTTTAGCCAGGTTTCAGATATAGCTAGGATGTCTGGTTTGTTATGAAGTAGCCAGGCATGGAGATTTGGAATTTTGTTAGCTAAACTTTGTGCATTAAGAGATGCAAGTAGGATGGATTTAGTTATTGAGGAGGAGGGGGTTGGGCCTGGGTTAGGGTGTATATCACCAGATAAAAGTATGGAAGTTAGAAGTTGAGTTAAGTAGTGGAGGTATTTGGATTGTTTCGATTGAGAGGTATAAATTGATAGAGTAGTGGGAGGTATGGAGGGTAGAGTAGTTGATGAGGTTTTAAGAGAGGGGAATAGTTTGAAATGAGAACATAGGTTGTTGCTGAATGGATATAGTTCACGGGAGATTGAGTTGAAGAAGTTGGATTGTGAAGTATGTAGAGGGCAGGTTGTTTGTGAGAGTGGTGAGTGGGTAATGGGATAAGGTTGGGTAAGATAGTAGATGTAGGTAAGGTTCAGGAGGAGTAGTAGTTGAATTGGGAAGGATGAGTATTTTTTAAGCATGTTAGGGTACTGATAAGCAATGTAGTGGTGTTGAGTAAGGAGGAGGGAGGGATGTGAAGTAAGGGTTGTATGAAAATGGGAGGAGATAGGAAGAGGAAGGGGTGGAGTTTCGATGTTGGAGAGGAAGTAGGAGTGGTTAGATGGGTATAAATGTAGATGCAGTGGGGGTGGGTGGGAATTGAGGGTAGGGTAGGGGAGCGGAGTGAGCCCGCAAGGCGAACGGAAGAGGGTAGAGACAAAAGGAATAGAAGTTAGAGAGGAAAACTATCAGCAATGCAGTTAGCTACAGGTTAGATAGGTAGGACCTGAGTGGAGAAGGTCTGAGATGGTACAGGAGTCTACCGAAAAGGAGAGCCAGAGGGGCAAAGTACTGAAAGGGCACAAGGCGAGTATGAAGAGGATCAGGTCAAGGACATAAGAAATTAGTTGAAATTACAGAGGTAGAACAGAGAGAGGCAGAGAAAGATGGATAGGATAAAGGTGCCACCTAGTGAGAAGATCTGGTATTGTAGGTAAGTGCGTAATGGAGCTAACAAGTGTAGAACTGTGATAGAAGAGATGTATAGTAAGAGAGGGTTTAGGTAAGTGGTAGAGGTGAGTTGGCTGTTGGGTAGATAGAGAGGAGGGGCAAAGGGAAGCTGACTGCTCAAGCTCACTGCAAAATTTGGAGCCCTGAAGCAAGTAGTAGACAAGGGTTTGATTTACAATGTGGACTTAGCCAATAACATACTTTCTTTCTTCCTTGATAGAGGGTGTTGAGAAAAGAAGCTGGTAGATGAGGTCGCAGGACCTTGGATGGGATTCTTATCTCACCAGGTAGGTAGTGGTTATATTAGGAGCAGGAGAAAGTTGAGCTGGGTACTTTGGGGAGAAAGGGAGACAAATATACAGAAGAGAAAAGTTAGCATTCAGCATATATATATAAGTAGTATAAGCTAGCAGTAACAAATGCAACATTTCAAACATTCACATTTAAATATGAGGTTGGTACATATATTTATGCAATCTAAGCATGTCACTAGCATTTCAAATGAATAGTCTTCATGTTAGTTGCAAATACAATATTACAACATTTGCAGTTAATTATGAGGTAGATACATACATTTAGGCATTCTAAGCATGTCTCTAACAAATCAAAGGACCTGCATTCAGGATAGTTGCAAAGGAACAAAAAAATACAGTGAATAAGGTCAGCATTTAAGCAGTCCAGGCAAGATAGGATATATGTTATTCCACTAATGGCCTGTAGGTGCAAGCTAAGCAATAAATGAGGGGGCCCTCATTCCCTAGGGATATTTGTCTGGTAGGCGGTGCAGCATGAATTCCCTTAAAAATCTTGGGGACAGTATTTCCTGGAAGCTGCTTAAAATAGAGCAACTTTGTCAAGTGCCAGGTCCCAAAAGAGATACCCTTTGCAGATTTAGTGAGTAGCGAGTAGTTACCAGTTTTACAATTTAATATAAAGGTAGGTAGTAAATGCTGCATATGTAAGCATCTGACAAAGATGATTCCTTTTGACGGTTATGTGCCAAGCCACCTCCTGGATTGTTAGTTACTACAAGAGAAATGTGAGAAGATGTAGAAGAAGAAGAAGATAAAACAACAGTTAAAAATATCAGAACAGAAAAACAATTGGTGATGCCCAATACTCAGGAGCACACGGAAAAAAACCCTAGGCTACACAACAAGCACTGTACATTACAAATACAGACACAAGTACCAGGGAATTCAAAACCAGAGACCAGTCCCTCTCAGGTGAAAACAAAGTTTCACCTTAATAGCTGGACCCATATAAAATAACAGAAAAGTTAAAATAGGTAAATTACTGATTTAAACAGACTGGTAAGAAAAGATCAAAAAAGATAAACCATTTTAGTGTCTAACTTGTTCATAGGTTCATAGTTTTAGAGGTTCACATGTAAGTACAAAGCTAGCTACCCTTGTTGGTCATTTTAAGCCTAGCCACTTTCCCTTTTTGTATTTGAATTATCCTATCCCATTTAATTAGAAAATGGACTAATCTATCTCATGGTCAACAATTATGTATTATCCTTAATGACAATAACTGGGATTATACCATAGATAATTTGAGGGGACTCGTGCATGAGATAAAGCATTTAGGAGCTGCCCATGTCCATTAGTAACACAGGTGGCAGTCTTAGGGTAAATTTTCTGTTTCCCTTTTATAGATGTAAGTTACATTCCAAATACAGAGAGGATGAACTTTGCTTTATGTGGATGGGTTGTCTGTTCCAGAGCAGTGGTATTCTCTGCAAGATATACCTGCCCCTCCATAGCATTTTTTTGTTGTTGCAGAATAGTTATAGATCCCTTGACTATTTCTGATGCCATCAGACTTGGTGATGTGCAGTAAAACCATCAGTATTCAGTCAGAGGATGCCTTGCATCCAGATACAGGGTAACCTCTTAGCAGTTTTTAAAATACTGAGTATAGTGACAGAGCTTTGAGTCAGTCCACATAGGACATGTCATTTAGGCCTTGTATTCTTTTAGTAAGGTACCTCTGATACCATTCCAGTTGTTGCATGTGTCTACACAGATACATGCCAAAGGGGACATTACATTCAATGACTGGCCTAATAAGGGCTGAGTAGAGGAGGGACAATGCCATCCCTATATCTACATACAATCCATTTATTTATAAGTTCTGCAGTATAGAAGGATGTTCTTACAATGATGGAAACATATTGTTCAAAGTTTAGGTCACTGTTCGCAAACAAATGTTAGGGGTATATTGTTATTGAGGTAGTTTCCTGGGAGAGATGATTTCCCAAAGGATACAATACTGCATTTTGTATTTGGTATTTAGTTTCAGTCCATAATTTTCACACAAGTCATTTATTTGAGACAAACCTTCATTCGGGATAGCTAAGTCATATGAGGATTTAATGACTGATCCTGGGGGGACTTGAAGTAATCAAAACACAAAAATGTCAGTTTTATGTTGGCTGCATAATGCTGACAACATAGACTTCTACACATTACTATGCATGGCTGAGGAACAAGCTCAGCACATGCAACTTTTACAACAACAAAAAAAAACAACAAAAAAACATTGTTTTTTAAATGGTGGCTAGCCCCCCTGCATCTCTACCCCCTCCTCCACTAGTTATATATACTAGCTACAAAAGTGCACAAAACTGGGGAAAGGGAATATTCCATATCCCTGAGAATAGAGGATTCTAGCACACCTATCAACCACCTGTTTAACTGACCACATGTGGTAGACTAAACAGATAACTCATCTCTGCCTCTCTCTCTCTATAGACAGACAGATATGGATTCATAACTACACATCGAAAATACTTTTGACTGAATCAGAAATTGCTAAACACAGGTCACTGAAAAATCACTTAATTGAAAAATCATTTTATAGTATCACAATTCACAGAAAAAACTCTACACAACAAATATGTCATCCCCCATGTGGGGGGCTTTAACCCCTCCAACTTATATCTACTAATGCCACAGTCATGCAACTGTGAAGAAAAAAGTAAACATAATGCACATTAAATCAGTGCAGCTGTACAAACGCAAACTTCTACATATCTGTGAGTACAACATTGTGCTATCCACTACCAGTCTACACATAATCTTGGATATACACTTCACTAATAACTGATATGCTCAAAAACTACATCATCCCATATATAATATATACACTTCAACAGGTTTCCATGAAATAAGTTTTTAGTGAATTATTTTCAGTGATTTGAGATTCCTTGAAATGGGAATTCAATAAAAAGCAATGATTCCGTGTATATCTATATCTATTATACACACACACACACACACACACACACACACACACACACACACACACACACACGCACACACACACACATATATATATATATAAATAAATATATATTTTATATATATATATATATATATATATATATATATATATATATATATATATACACACACACACACACACACACACACACACACACACACACACACACACACACACATATATGCACACATACAAATACAGATATAGATAGACAGATAGACAGATATGGGTTGCTCAGCATAGATCAAATTTTACTTTCACTGACCTCTGTATTGTTGACCCACTTTGGTTGACATATACAGATAGGTGACAGATGGCTCCCCCCTGCAAAAATATTTATTTTGATTTTGCATTGCATGTACTAAGAATTTACCTCAGAGCATTATTGCATGTACTGAGAATTTACCTCAAAGCATTATTGCGCATATTTAGAATTTACCTCAGAGCATTATTGCACATACTGAGAATTTACCTCAGAGCATTATTGAATGTACTGAGAATTTACCTCAGAGCATTATTCCATGCACTGAGAATTTACCTCAGAGTGTTATCGCATTTACTGAGAATTTACCTCAGGGCATTATTGCATGTACTGAGAATTTACCTCAAAGCATTATTGCACATACTGAGAATTTACCTCAGAGCATTATTGCATGTACTGAGAATTTACCTTAAAGCATTATTGCACATACTGAGAATTTATTTCAGAGTGTTATTGTATATACTGATAATTTACCTCAGAGCATTATTGCATGTATTGAGAATTTACCTCAAAGCATTATTGCATGTACTGAGAATTTACCTCAGAGTGTTATTGCATGTACTGAGAATTTACCTCAAAGCATTATTGCACATACTGAGAATTTACCTCAGAGCGTTATTGCATATATTGATAATTTACCTCAGAGCATTATTGCATGTACTGAGAATTTACCTCAGAGCATTATTGCATGTACTGAGAATTTACCTCAGAGCGTTATTGCATGTACCTCAGAGCATTATTGCATGTACTGAGAATTTACCTTAAAGCATTATTGCACGTACTGAGAATTTACCTCAGAGCATTATTGCATGTACTGGGAAATTACCTCACGGCATTATTGCACATACTGAGAATTTACCTCAGAGCATTATTGCATGTGCTGAGAAGTTACCTCAGAGCATTATTGCATGTACTGAGAATTTACCTCAGAGCATTATTGCATGTACTGAGAATTTACCTCAAAGCATTATTGCACGTACTGAGAATTTACCTCAGAGCATTATTGCATGTACTCAGAATTTACCTCAGAGCGTTATTGCATGTACTGAGAATTTACCTCAGAGCGTGCTCTATAGCATGTCACCATGTTTTGTTGACGTGTTTCAGTGTAAAGCACATGAACATTTCCGTGGGTTGGCTATTATTAGTAGCTCCATATGTAAATGTATATATATATATATATATATATATATATATATATATATATATATATATATATATATATGTATATATAGTATTATTAATGGATGGACTGTCAGTCTTAACATGGATTAAGAAAAGCGTTCAAAATATAGGTAACAGAAACCTCATTTGTTATTTCCTGAATGAATCTAATTTGGATTTTGCATGTAATCCAGTAACTTTTCATGTTAGCTGGTCAATTCAGTTCAATAAAACCATTAAGCAGATTTGAAGATTTTGAATATAACTGTGACTGATCATAACACAATTATAAAGGGATTATAGTCATAACCGAAATCATATAGATATGAATTTGTACAGGCTTGAATGGCTGCTTTTTATTATTTTAGATTATATATCTATATAGATAGATAAATATAGATAGATACATGTATACATATATATCAGAACTAATGTTGATGAAATGTACTTCTAGCTGACATCTGTTTAGTCAAATAAGCAGGTAGTCAATGTGTATGAGAGACTGCTCAATTCTTGAAGTTGGGTGATATATTGTTTCCCCAATATTGTGCACTCTTGGATGTGTGTATAATTAGCAGGGGGTATGAGGTGCTCATCCCCAACTTGAGGCTACAGGGGAACTTGCCCCTTCAAAATGAGAAATGAGTTGTTTTATGTATTTTAAGTTTGCTTGTGCTGGGGTAATTGCTCAGAGCATGTGTACCAACATGCCAATGTTAGTGGTTCATGGTATTTTTTGTTAGATGTTAGGAAAGTCAATATTTGTGTCATATATGTATATATATATATATATATATATATATATATATATATATATATATATGTACATATCAATTCACTTCCTAATGTCGGAATACCAAAATCCCAAGGTGCAGAATACCAAATTCAGAACCTTGACATTTTGGAGTCTCAAAATTACGACCCCCCCCCAAAGCAGTCAACACATCACAAAATATATTTTTGCATTGGGGCAAGCCCCCTGCACCCCCCACACCCCCACTATTTAAATATACCAACTTCGAGATCGCACTACAGAGAGGAAAAGGGAAATCTCCCATTCCACACTGTATGCCGATCTCTGTTCAGGATTTCAGTGTTTTAAAACTTCGATCATATGATCGTCTATCATATGAATTCTGAAGTATTAAGCTTCAAAATTCTGTAGGGGACCTATATATATATATATATATATATATATATATATATATATATATATATGTGTATATATATATATATATATATATATATATATATATATATATATATATTTGTATCTATATATATATATATATATATATATATATATATATATATATATATACATACACACACACACACACACACATATATATATTTTTTTCATGTGATTCTAAAACCAAATCTTTTCTAATACAAGACAAGAAAAGAAAAAAACTTTTAGACAGTATAATGACTCAGTGGTTACGATTTCTATTAACAGCTTTAGACCCTTAGGTAAAATCTCAACTCTTAATCACCTTAGCCTAGAGACTGCAGGCTCTTATCATGTATGTTTTTATTTTGTCATGATACTTAAGTTTTTGCCTCCTTCTAAAGCCTTTTGGTTGATTGAGTATTTAAAACCTGTTCACATTTATCTGTGGCATAGTTAAGGCTGAGAAAAAGTATAACATGGCTCAGTTTCCTTGCCAATTAAACAAATTAAAAATTAAGAAATACCTCAATTGCTGGCAAACCTAGGGATAAGAGCTCCGTAGCACCAATCTCAAATTCAATAAAAATATCAAACGAACACAGTGCTGCAGAGCAGCCAAAGCTGAAAAAGTCACAAATTCCAAGCACAAATGTGTTTAACTCTGTCTATGAAAGACCAGTTCATAAAATCCAGTTCATGGAATCCACACAAAAGGAAACGTTTGAACACGGGTTTATTCAACAATGGTAAGCACTTTCACTTAGGAGCTTCATCAGACCAAACACATACAATCCTAAAAGGCACATATATAAAGGGATACTAATCATCCAATTAAGATGCATTAAAGATATATACATCCAATACTAAAAGGATGTATATGTACATATAAATGTAAAACAATTTAAAACCAAAATACATATTAGAACAAGTAAAACATCTAACTTATAAAAATCTATCTATAAATACACCAACTATCTATGAAAAAACTAACGAAAAACTTAAATATTGCAAATAAAACATAAAATACCTATTATTCATTTATTTGCATATTCTTCTCCTCTTTAACAATGGCTTAATGGAAGCCCTTTCATTTATACCCATTCCTCTGTCTGCTCTCAAAATAATTATCAAACAAGTTTCCCTATATTCAGTGTATGTTCGAACATCTCCTTCCCTAAGGCTTGGTTGAATTGCTTCTATTACCCTAAACTTAAAACTATGCTCAGCTCCACTTTCAGTCACACGTTTAGACAGGGCATTGAATGGGGAGCTTTTCTTGATGTTATATAAATGTTCCCTCATTCGATCACGTAATGGTCTATTGGCCTTTCCAACGTAAAACGCACCACAGATTTCACACTCCACTAGATATACCACATGTGGGGTTATACAATTGTAGGTCCCCCTAAACCAAAAATTCTTGTGTAAATCCAGGTGGTAAAACACATCCGCAGTGTTTAAATAACCACAAAAATTACACAACATGCATGGTTCAGTATAACCTGCCTGTATCTTACCCATAATTCTTTGATTGGTACATAAAAGTCTCTTCAAATTCTTATGATTTTTAAATCTAAATGTGGGTACACCACCTACTATATGGCCAATATCCTTATCAACTGATAAAATAGGGCAATATTGCTGGAAAAGTTGAGTTACATAGCCTATATCACTAGTATAAAACAACAGAATCCTAGTAAAATCTGTCCGATTGTTACTCACAGAGCTCTTGATAGGGCTAGTAGGTCCATAATATGGTCTAGCTTTGGTCTCTCTCAAAGTGACCAAGTCTTCCCATTGTTTCTCTAACTCTACTCGGGTGTAACCTCTATCTAACAACTTCTGACCAAGACTGTCCAGTTCTGATTGGAACCCAGTTAAAGAAGGATTCATCCTGGAGGCCCACATGCCCACATGAGCAAAATATCAAATAAAGGGGAAAATATGTTACAATAGGAAAATTTGATTGTAATACAAAAAGTGTTGTCTATTTAGCTAAATGTTAAGTATGCCCTGGGTTTTATATAGGGAAGACCAATAGAAAAATAAAAGGTAGAATCTATGAGCATGCTTATAGCATAGGAAAACTTAAGGAAAATAATGCTTTAGCTAAACATGCTAGAGGCCATCCTGACCACCACTTTAAGTTTAGAGTAATAGAACAACTCCTACCAGGAAGTAGAGGAGGTCATACATCCCGGCAACTTGAAAAACAGGAATTTTGGTGGCAGTTGCTATTAAATGCATATAGTTTCCCTGGTTTAAATGATCAATGTTCCATCATGTGCTTGTTAAAGTTAAAAAATTTAACACATCGCTAACTATTATTAAAATACTAGGATAATAAGGGGTTCTGGATTTTTGGGGATGCAGGAGCTTTTACTGATATTTATATTGATTATCTGTTTTAATGACAGTGGTGAGGACTGCAGTGGGAGTGACAGATCCATTTAAGGTGGAGGTGGGATTACATCAAGGATCAGCTCTGAGTCCTTTCTTATTTGCAGTGGTGATGGACAGGTTGACAGATGAGATCAGACAGGATGCCCCGTGGACTATGATGTTTGCAGATGACATTGTGATCTGTAGTGAGAGTAGGAATCAGGTTGAGGAGACTCTGGAGAGGTGGAGATATGCTCTAGAGAGCAGAGGAATGAGGGTCAGCAGGGCTAAGACAGAATATATGTGTGTAAATGAGAGGGAGGGTAGAGGAATGGTGAGGATGCAGGGAGTAGAGTTGGTAAAGGTGGACGAGTTTAAGTACTTGGGATCAACAGTTCAGAGTAATGGTGAATGTGGAAGAGAGGTGAAGAAGAGAGTACAGGCAGGGTGGAATGGGTGGAGAAGAGTGTCAGGAGTGATTTGTGACAGACGGGTATCCGTAAGAGTGAAAGGGAAGGTCTACAAGAGTGTAGTGAGACCAGCTATGTTATATGGGTTGGAGACAGTGGCATTGACAAAAGGCAGGAGTCAGAGCTGGATGTGGCAGAGTTAAAGATGTTAAGATTTGCAATCGGTGTGACTAGGATGGATAGGATTAGGAATCGGTATATTAGAGGGTCAGCTCATGTTGGACAGTTTGGAGACAAAGCAAGAGAGACGAGATTGCGTTGGTTTGGACATGTGCTGAGGAGGGATGATGGGTATATTGGGAAAAAGATGCTAAGGATGGAGCTGCCAGGTAAGAGGAATAGAGGAAGGCCTAAGATAAGGTTTATGGACGTGGTGAGAGAGGACATGCAGGCGGCTGGTGTGACAGAGCAAGATGCAGAGGATAGGAAGAAATGGAAAGAGATGATCCGCTGTGGCGACCCCTAACGGGAAAAGCCGAAAGAGAATGATGATGATCTGTTTTAATGACAATTACATGGGTATTTTTATTTTAAATGTTATATTTTGAGTCTTTAATATGTTTTAAACATTTAGGAATTTTTAAATTACTTAGTCATGTGATTTTTCAAGCATATTTAAAGAAGGGGTTGTCCTTTAAAATATGTGTGAAGAAGTTCATTATGAATTGGAAGTGAACAAAAGCGCTCACATATTAAAGGATTTAGCTTTCCATTATTCTGCCTTTTGTCTTTGTTTTTTTACTTGAGTCTTCAATTTTTTTCCAGTTTGAGAGCTTTAAAGTTTAGCAACTATGCTTTAAACCTCTGTTTTTTTTTAATTTGCAGGTTTGTTTCCGTTTTAATGAATGGTTTTATTTATTCATTGTTTGAATGTTCAGTGCTAATTTTTTTAGCTGATGTAAAGTTGCTTTTGACATGCGGCATTATCTTGTGCCTAGAGATTTGTGCTTGCATTTTAATTTGTTAGTATGGGGCAGATTCTTGAATGCATTTAACTGTAGATTGATTTTAACAATTGTTAGTCTCATTACACATCTCATTATCTTATTGGCCCTTATCCTTCTCAACAGATTATTGGTGCTTTTGAGTTTTAAATATGTGCCTTTAGATGGTGTATTTTTTTGTGTTGGATCTGATGAACTAATTACTTCTGAAAGCGCTTATCCTATGTGCACTTTATTAAAGTTTTATGCTGCGAGCTGTGGTAGCCCTACAGTTGTATTTTGGAGATACTTTCCTCAGTATTTGTTTATTTTGTTGTTGTTCTTTTTTGCTTTATCCTCTCATTGCTTAATTCTTTTACATATTTAACTTTTGAAAGTGAAATGCTCTGGCCAAATGACACTAATGCTTGCTATATCTTGAATTCCAATTGGTCAAGACCTCAACTTGCCTAGTTTACCTTATTGGTACCTCAAAACAATGGGGAAAAAGAACAAGAGAATATAATTTTTGAAAGAAACAAGCCCACTGCACCCATAAGCTAGAAGGTAAGATCCCTCACCTTCTAAATGTATTTATATGAACTCCACAGTCACACTAACATAAAGAAAAGAGAAACACTTAAAAAAACAAACAAATTACTTCAGGTTCACATTTAGGAACCAGATGGGTAGTGAGTTCTTGCAGAAAAAATTGATAGCTGGGCTGAAAATTGAGGAGTTGAACTTGACCAGAGGGAGCATCATTCAGAAGGAACTTGAGGTACAAGGAAGCCAACATGACTTCATGTCATGATTGCTATTTGCATTCAACACTTAACAAGATTTCTTATCTGAATTCACTGTTCATTTGTTCACTGTTATTATGTTTACTGTACCATGAATTATATACTGAATTTTTTATTTCCTTTTTGAAATTATTCATTTGACCTCAATGTTCAGATATTTGCTGTTATTGTTTATGTTTACAGTACTGTGAATTTATGTAGTGCCTTTTTTATAGCTGCCAATTGAAATTTCAAGATTCATAATGCCAAGTCCAAAAATACCAATAAATAAATAAATAAACAAACAAATAAATGATAAAATTAAAACACAGGGCAAAAACAAACATTGAGTATTGTTTTACTCCTGTAAAAATCTGTTTTGAAGTGGGCAAGCCTCCCTGCACCTGCACACCCTGATTGAAGTACCCTACATCTCCTATATATACATATCTATATCTATATCTATATCTATATCTATATCTATATCTATATCTGTATCTAGATATATAGATAGACAGATAAGATATATACCAATGCCAAGATCTCCTTACCTCAGAGAAAAGGGATTATTTTGAGAAATACTCATCTCAAGCTTAATATATACAAGTCCACATTTTTGTTAATTCAGTCTCTACATTCTAGTACTCAGTGTTATGATATTTGGAATTTCAAATGGTTATATGTGTGTGGGGGGGTGGGTAATGGTACAATCCTCCAAGGCGATACTGTGTCGTATGCAGAATAGGTGAACTGGAGGTGTATGAGAAAGCAGCGGGTGAAGCAGAAAAAAACACAAAAACATGTATAAACATCTGCAATACAACCAGACAGGCCATACTGTAGAACACAATCCCACAAACATATGAATATTAAAATCTGTGATGCAAATGTATAGACATGTCACCGGCACATCCCCACAGATTGGTCCTGATGGAACTGGCCATATCAAATGCAACACACCTGGATGCATAATAGACTACAAAGTATCCCCTCCACAGCACACAACCCGCTCCCATACCTGAACGTCCACCAAATCCAGCCATACTAGGCCTACTGGTTTGATGCAGCCACATCTACACATAGTGACCACTACGCATATGTAGTAGGTAGTGTCACCCTAGGCAGTTTCAGGATTGCAAACTATGTATCCCTTGCATGTAAAACCCCCAGCACATTTTCATAACGCCAGAAGAATGGTCGGCATTTGTCTTGTTTCGGTCTTGTTCATTTTTTGGGATATCTCTCATGGAATAAGTAACCTGTGTAAGCATTAGAATGGAAGACATGAAGTCCAGTCCTGTAGATATCTGGACACAAGTTTGAATGTGCAGTAGTGGTGCATGAGACTGTCCAGCCCTAGATGGTCATGAATAACCTTCTACCCAGGATCAAACACCTGCCCGTGACCCACGTTTCCTGACACGAATAAGCGAGAGAATATATTGCACACATTCGCATAGTGGCACATGATATAAGGGTGATGAAGGCACTGACATAAACAGGATACCCCCTGATCCACTGTGTGAGGGACAATTAATGTGTGTGTAGGTGTGACCTGACTAACAATGATACAATGCCAAATGTCCTGTGATTGTAAGAAATAACTATGTACTATGTACCATACTGCATGTAACAGTTGCCTAAAGCGGTCATGTCAGGATAGAATAAACGTAATTCATACAAGAAGCAGGCAAACAACAAAAGTGCCAAAGGTATAAGGCTCACAGCTGGGAAATAAATGAATGTTCTAAACCTGCACTGACCATGGCTATGTGTTGGCTCAAACAATCTGGTGTCTACAGTAGGGTTACCATCTGTCCCGCTTTGCGAGGGACAGTCCCTCTTTGGACACTTGTGTCCGGACAAAATACATTACAAATGGCAAATGTCCTGGGATTGTAGGACATAATTATGCCCCATATGTTATGTAATAGTTGCAGAAAATAATTATTGCAGTATTTACAATACCTAATTGTTACAAGAAACAGAATAAGCAACTAGACCGCTACAACAATAGGCTTTTATGTAGGCAAATAAGTAAAGCTCTATCCGTTGTACTGACCGTGGGTATGTGTCGGTTTGTAAAATTTGATGTGTGTTCTGAAAATGTCCCATCTTGGCCATTTGAAAAGGTGGCAACCCTAGTCCCCAGAATACATCCCAACCTGTACATATGACAATGTCAACGATACCAATGGTCAGAGCATTCGCACAATAACTGGCCAGCCCCTTAACCACTCACAAAGCCAGTGACCTTTGGGGGAAAGATGTTGAATGAGAATGACTACTTACAACAATGAAGAGTAATAGATGCATTTAACTGCAGAAAATTAGTAGTATTACGAATCTGTCAACACGTTCCAAGTTAATAGTACTAATATGGTAGAAGTGTCCGTGATTGTCCCTGAGTTGTCATAGCCTTGTTCCTGTCACTGTAGAAATGAGTCTCTGAGTATCAGAGAGGTCCGTACAGTGAAGTACACCAACCGTCACATCTGTTGACAGGACTATTTCATACCTGTAATGAATTTATAACAGATGTCCAGAATAATATTCATTGTATCTATAAATGAATGAAATAGTCAAATGGGAAGGGAAACACGTGGAAACCACCCCCAACTTGCATTATGTAGTGGAACCACTCCCTGCCCTAAATTATGTAGCGCCGACCCAATAATCTGGTCAGAAGTGCCCAAACACTTGCGTCTGTAAACACAGGTAGAATGTTAAACTCTGGACTAACTCTGTCCATGTGCTATGTCTGATCTTTGAACAGTGCCAGGGCAGTTCTAGTCACCAGTCGGCCGAGCCCAAACCAGCACATGAACACCCTGACAATCAAACACGCATATGTGCAAGGACTATAAGCGTTGGAGTTATGAATATCCTTGGAGTGATTAGACTTGCAGCACAGGTCCAGAGCAGTAGGAAACAGGGAATGTCCTAATTGTAGTACTGTGGTTTTCCCAGCAGGAGAATGGATGGCTGCTGTGTAAGGGAAGCGGTGAGGCGTATGTCAGAGTAGCTATGAACCATGGGTATACATATAAATGAGCCAGAACACCAATAGTGTAGTGGTTACAGCATGCACCCAACGTAAAGGCATTCCCAGTTCAAGTACGACTATAGCACATATTAATTGTGTAATGAATGCCTCTGTGCTGTAAAGCCAACATTTATACATGTAAAGGTGACCGTGTTCGCAGGGGTCCGTTAACCGGGTTCCATCAAAGTGGTACTGTCATAAGGAATAAGGCACATGTAATCTCAAAGAAGTGCCTGTAAGCATATGTAATTCAGAATAAGTAGCTGCAAGTAGGCCTGCGCAGGTGTACGCAGCTATTAGCATATCAAATGTATGCTGTCTTGTACAGCTGTAACTTTTATATATATAGATAGATGTGTGAGTAGATAAATATCCACAGACATAACAGAAATATGCAATTATATATCTACATATTTATCTATATATACACACACACATATATATATATATATATATATATATATGTATATATATGTGTATATATATATATATATATATATATATATATATATATATATATATATATATATATATATATATATATATATATATATATATATATATATATATATATATATATATATATATATGTAGATATGTAGATATGTAAGGAACACCGGAAGACGAAAGCAAACATAAGGTTGTGAAGGGAATCCAGTGCAAGCAAAGAATTATGAAGTGCTAGCAGCGTATGTCACATAAAGCTGCACAAGTGTGAGTAGAGCACCGCTCTTCACACCAGAGGCAAGCTATACCAGTGGCCATAATATCGTTGAAGTACTACGTCAATATTGTAAACAGATGGAATGTAGTACATGTTGCGACCACCTACACTTGTAACCCACAAATCGTTCGTAATCCATAACACCAGGAAAGGCACGTATGTGCAAATATGAATGGATGGTGAGCCTCTAAATACACGAGGCGGTACAAAATGTGTGTAGGTGTATAATGGCTGTTATGCATGGAAACTTAACACGGGTGTGCAGGAGAAACTATGGATATGCGATTATGGACACAGGAGTGCTAGGGTATGTTGCGCCGGGTGCAATGGAGCGGCCCGTGGAGGTCAGCTAGTATGTAGGTGCAATTCCCAGATAGAGCGTTGTTTGCGTGGAGACATGCGTGAATGGACTTATCATTGTTGGACATTATGTGTCAGGTCTGGCAGCCCAGTAAAACCTATATGCCACACATGAGCGGAACGGAGTTCTGCTGTGACAACCCAAACTGGGAAAAGCAGAAGACACAACTACATGAAGACAACAATATGTTGACGTACAGTCACAGTAACACAAACACACATCCTATCAACAGTAATAATATGAAAGTGCACAGAAACAAACACAGTAGCAGGAATAATAGGCTGTGCATGTGAGTAATAGGTCGAATGACACTGTAGCACATCCCAGTTAGCAGCAGCACCCCAGACATGAAAAACGTGCGACATCTGTCCACTGCATAACATGCAATATACTTAGCACAAGTTCACCGGAGTGAAGTGTCGGTGTCAGAATGACTAAGGCAATAGTATGCAGTTGAAGCAGAGACCAATACGCATGTGTAAGTGTCCATGTCCGGGAAATGTATAGGTTAACGGGCACACAGATGTATATATAGATAAAAACGTATATATACATATATCTATATTAATTTACATACACATATATATTCATATGGATATATATATATATATATATATATATATATACATAAGGATATACTATGGATATATATATAGATAGATATATATATATACACAAACAACAGGTAGTGATATATACACATACACACAAAACAAAATATATATGTCAGTGTAGATATACACATGTACATAAATAGGTTACTTCACAGCAATTAGGGGTAACATATTTACAGCCCGGGCATATGTGACTGGGAGGTCCAATAAATAAACGTTGCACCCCCCACATCGCCCAGCTAGGCCGGATAGAAATACAGACAGGCAATACAGATCAATACACTGCCGCTGTCCAAAACACCGGTAGGAATGGACCAGTGGGAGAGTTCTGCATGGTCTACACTTTAAACATGGATAACGGTGTCCCTTGCGGGACCCCAAAAATTCAGGTATGTGTGAATCTTCTGACATTATTACGAGCAGGATGTAGGTGTACATGGAACAGTAGGTTATGCAAGTGTGATAATACATGGGTTGACAAAACATATGACATGTGTCCCAAGACAGGGAGAGTGGGCAATGTGTAGGGGTGTGCTCATACCCCAGATGCACTCGCAGTATTTGTCACGACTGCTATAGAGGGGTGCCAGGTAGGTGGACCATGGGTATGCATTAATGGGCTTAAGTATGCAGGTGCTGGTTGGTAGAGATGTTGTCGGCCCGCCCAGTGGAAGTCATTAATATTCCTATCTGGGCATAGCATACGCCTACACCTCCCAAACCTGAAGAGCACATCTACCAGATAGTCTGTAAACCATCGAGGGAATACATAGAGACCTAAACAGTGCTGTATACCCGATTAGAATGGACGTCCATAGTTATGTGTCAGAATATATCAAAGTCCAACTAAACACTGCCAGAACTAGTGATATTAGGTGAACAGGTGGCGGAGTACAGGCAATGACAGATGACAACATGTATGAGTCATAAGCAGCATGTACCTTGACAAACATGAATGAATACATATGCTCTGTGACTGTGAATGTGTCTGGTTAATAGAACCAATCATCTAAATGTGTCCCACAGGGTGTTATGCATTGTTCCTGATACAGTGTTCATTCACACCCATTGGTATGTGAGTTCTGCTACTGATGGAAAGTGCATAATTTGCTGACCACCTTGGGTAGATGATAGCGTAATAGAAGAGGTTCAACACCCATACGCCTGCGAGGGATACACCCGTCTGGGCAGTTGTGTCCTGCAAAATGACAGTTATGGCACATGGCCTGTGAGTTCGGGAATGGAGGAGATATAGTGTGTGTAGTGGTGTCAGACATCAATTTGTTGTATCAGTAACAGCAACATGTAATAGGAAACAGTATTATCAATTATAATGCTACATGAATAACCTTAACGTATGCAAACCGTGGAAGTCGTCTGTTTTCTACTGGCTGTGGGTATGTGTTGCCTTGACAAATGTGATAGCTCTACATATAGGGTCTATAGGGCCGCCACCAGTCTGAATGACCAAAGTGGAACCTGCTCTGTAGAACTGTCAGATGTACCAGGGCAGAACATACCTACAGCCATGCATAGTACAGAAATATACATATCAGAACAAATCAAAGCGTAGTCTAGCAGCAGTATAGTTGCTTATGCTACTACATATGACATATCGAAATGTCAGGTATAAAAGACCTGTAACAAGCAACTAGTACAGACACCTACAACATGAGAAGGTCCCCTAATCAGGACAGTTGCAATGGCTAGAGTATTGTACATACCACTCAACTGTCCCTGAATCTCAGGTACGTCCCTGAGTTTGACTGAAAGTCTAACACTGTCCTTCTTAATCCCTCCTAAAATTAGTGGCTGTTGAAGGAAAGGTGGTGAATTACACTTACTGACTAATGACAATAAGTAAGAGTTATAAACAACTGTTATTTCAGAATATGTGTATTAAGTGATATGCTCTGATTCTGTCAATGTGTCAAGTTAGTAGCACTACTTTTGTAAAAGTGTCTCTGATTTTTCTTGACCTGTCCCTGATTCTACAGAAATGTGTCCCCGATTGGTGGAGAGTTCTGGTATTGTCACATGAGATGTGTGATGAGGGACTGTTCCATGCAAAGTGGGAAAGGTGTGACTCCTACAGTCTCCCGTCGAGCAATCTGAAAGGTGGTCAACGTGCAGTAGGTATACGGTAGCATGACTCGGCAGACAGCTGCGTTAACAAACTCAAGTCACATGTCAGCATTGCAGAGTATCGATTCCCATGTATCAGGCAGATGGGAGCACATTCATTATGACTGCTATATTGTGACCAAGTTCATTCTTCCTATCTCCATATAGGATGCACAAGCCAATACATTTCTTTGTGACGGACCCAAGCCCGGATAAATGGGGAGGGTTGCATCAGAAAGGGCAATAAAAGGGGTTGGGAGTGTGGCCTAATGGTTAACGTGTTTGCCTTACAAACACAAGGTTCAGGGTTTGAGTCTCACAAGTGATAATTGGCTAGGCTTAAAATGGCTCGCAAGAGCAGTTAGCTTAGTACTAATCTATGAATCTATGAATCTATGAATATGAGGAACACGCATAAAATATGATTACGTCACTGGACAGGCTACCGAGTCCATACAGTCGAATGCCTGCCATCGCAAAATGGTTACACATACCCGATACTGTAGTCATGTAGTTCGATGTAATACACATCACAAGAGATCGCACACACCCAGCGTGAGTGACAAATGTAAGCAGAAATGTCGGAGAGTGAGCGGCTGTAAGCGTGTTTGTCTACCAGTATGCCAGTAGTGCACTGTCAAAGAAATGTGGAGTCTAAACGTATATAAGGTGCTGTGACCAGAGGTCAGCAGTGTTTAACACTGTGCAAATCCACACACGACAGCTCCCACCTGCTGGACTGTGCCTTACCCGGTCTGTATCCAAAGGTGTCGGCCTGTCCGCAAACAAAGAACCGCCCTATACACGTGATGGTAGAAGTACCCTGTGCACATAGCTCATGTGAATTAACAATAGACCATGGCATATGTACAGACAATAGACCACACACACACCATACAGTGCAGACATCCAAGAGTATAGCAATGTACTGGCAGATATGTCTGGACCACTGGTGTATGCATGCCTGGCCGTCCGGTGTTTCTGTGTGTGAGCATGCCCAGTATGACTGTTACACATGTTGTCGACCGACAATACCATCATACCGTCATGTGTGTGAGCATGCAAAGTATGGTCAACTGTATTGCATGTGTCACATGTCCAGATAGTTAGTACTGTGTTGCTGACCCGTCCATTCTACACAGACAGGTGTCATGCTGTGTCTGCAGGGTAGCTAATGGTCATGTGGCATTGACAGTTGCTACATGTCTGCATAGTGTGGGGGGACATGCAACCACAACCACAGTCCTTCACAGCACCGTGGATGGTGCACATGACTCCCACATGTGTAGGTGTGACGGGGGTCACAGCCAACAGTTGTACGCATCTGCTGCTACTGTACTAGTATGCCGGGTATTCCATGTCAGTGTGTGGACCTACCTAAATTGCTGGTTGGAGGGATACCAGGATATGTCAGTTCACAGCTTTAATTACCAGCACAGAGATGTTGGATGTCCTAGCTTACACAACTTACATCAAACTGCCTAGCCTGCTGTCGTCTGTGTGTGTCTTAGGGGGTTGGAGTCATTCATTGGGCATATTCATAGGCCATCGTATATCATTCGTCTGTATTGGTCCACATCTGTCCAGCTGCATGGAACGTGTGTGGGCTGTACGGACACACATGATGGTCAGCCCATAATCTGCAGTGGGTTAGGACACCCTGTGTACTACAGGCTACCATTGTGACCCCCGTATGTGCTACAGAGGTCATGGTGCCACTATGAATGTGTACTGTCTGCTGCCCTAACATTTGGCCACCACAGTCACTTGTATGCTCACATACATACCATAGCAATGGGTAACTACACATTCTAATACAACTGCCACTTGTTAGGTCAATATACATACCCTGGGTGTGTTCCAGACTTGAGGATGGTGCTGGAGTGCTGCCTATGTCAGATGCACACAGTGCACCTCCTATACATGGCCGAACACAGGTACTGTCATGTTTGGCATCATTGGACTGTGTGCGGGTCAGAGAGGGGAAATCCGTGGGTACCTACAGTATCAGTGCATATGCATTGTGTTGCCTCTTTGCCAAGGGCAGGTCATACTGTGCACGGGCTTTCGCCGACTGTGCCCTACTCAGGTAGTTCCTTCACCAAGTCACACTGTGCCTGTACAGGCCTTGGCAGTGGTGTTGATCTGTGTGGCCCTGCCCTATGCTGTTCCTGCTGCAAATGTTACTGCAGGATAACATTGTGTAGCATAGCAAATACCATAACAACTTGTATGCATGTAGCTTGTGAATACTGCAGAGCTCCAATGGATGTGTCCGGATACCAGAACTGTGAACTGAGCATCCCAAACACATGCACAAGTATATGTCTTGCCTGTGCATCCGCCTCAGTATGGTGTGAGTGTTCAGGTGTGTGTGCATTGCTGATGGGTGTCATCAGCCACTACACCAGTGATTACCCAGCATCCCCAATTAGGACACTGAAGGGATGTCCATATAGGCATTGGTGTGCTACAGCTGTGTCAGAAGCCATATATCGGACACATCATAGCTTCCAGGCCCTGGCCATCGCATATGGCCTAGCTGTTGGAGGGTATGCCCCTGCAGTAACTGTAGGCCCTACCCCACTCCCTGGGTGGTGCTATGTGTGCAGGCTATAGCACCCAGTACCCCAGGGTAGTCATCCATGTGGTTGAACAGATGCATATTGCTGGTCCACTAATCACATGTGTTGAGGACATGTACGTGCTCACTAGCATGTGTTGACATGGCATCTGTGAACTGGTGCAATACTCTGGATGCAGATGCCTGTGTGATACCCATGATATCCCCAGTTGTGCTGTGTGAGGTACCTGTGGCTAGTACACCTAGGCCAACACATCCCATGGTATCCACTGTGATGCATTTCCCTCAGCCTGTTTGATGTGTCAGGTGTGGCAGGCACAGGTCAACAATCTGTTGTAGGAGGTCTCTGTCTACCCCATAGTGCTCCAACATCCCCAGCCTATGTAGCCCCTGGTAAGTCACCCTCGGTCTTTAAAGTCTTATGTCACCCCAGTAAGGGTTGTTCAGCAGCATACACATCCTCACTGCCCCAGTCTCCTGCACATGTTGGTATATGTTGCCTGCTGCAGCCCGTGACATTTGGTTGGACTGTGTCATGAAATGGCCCTGCAGGTATACACTGGTGGTGTAGAGTGTGGACAAAACCTGTGTGTATGCTGCTTGCTCGCATTAACGTACTGTTCATGTGCAGGCTGGCCAAGTCATCTGCTGATTGTGCTGATCAACAACTGTTTGTGCAGCCTGTACACCCTGACTACCCCACCACTGCTGTCATCCCTCCCAATGTCACCAGGCAGGTATAGACACACCCCTAGCTTAGGTGTGCTAAGGCAGGAGAACTCTCGTGGCATAGTTCTGCAATGTATGTACAGTATGCCTGACCCCCCTCCCATGCTGTCAACTATATTTGAGACCTGCACCCGGCTGACTATACACATACACTCCAGGGACCAGCAGCACACCCTGGTGATAAATGTGATACACCATAGTCAACCTTATCTGCATAGTATAGTCTTCTAATGAATAGTTATATGACCCATACTGAACCTCCAAATTATTAACCACTGCTCAGTGTCACTCATATCCATACACAACTGGCAGCAGGTGCCTTACCATCACCATATTCGATGTCCCATGGTCTTCCCAGCAACAAAATAACCGGTGTCTACACGACTACAACCCATGGCTCTGCACACTACAGACGATGTGCATTACCACCACCCCATGGCAGATATACATAGATCCCAGGTTATCACATACAGATCATCCGGCACAAATAGTCAATAGTGCTGATGTCCCCAGACGTATGTTCACATCTATTATCACCTCTACATCTACATATATCATATATATTATTTGTATACATATATACATGGACACACACACACACACATATATATATATATATATATATATATATATATATATATATATATAGATATGCATACACACATATACATGTACACACATATGTAGATATGACATTTATATCACAACAGCGGACCACATGACAGCAATGCATTAGACAGGAATGAAAAGGAAACTACATGTGCCACCTGCATCATGTAGTGTTGTTACTATCAAGGCACGTGTGTTATGTTGCGTCACATGGGTCAGACCGTATCAAGGGTAAGAGTAGGGCTGCTGACAATTACTCACCAGACTTATTGGCGAATGTATGTGTTGACAACCCAGTGTTTTGGCAGAATATGCGGGCTGTGGACACTATATAGGCCAGCAACAAAACAAACTGAACACATCCCGCAGCTAGCCACCCACAGATGCCAACACATACGGTATAACTGCCAAAGACACACACCTGCCATGCCTTGGAATCGAGCACCTACCTGTCTAGTCTACCACACTACAGCATTATGCAGTAACAGAACACGCTATCGAGATTACTGGAACACAGCACTCCCAGAGGCATACTTCTAGGTGGATGACATCATCCGCAAAGGCAAAGACGCCAATAGGGAATGTATGTGGAATGAGCCATCTAAAAGCATTACTCTGTCCCCAGGTAGCTGGAAACACACACACTTGGCAGGGCTGGGAGTCGAACATACACCTAACTACCTTATCACACTACAGCATTACGCAGTTACGGAACGCGCTACCAAGATTACTGGAACACAGCACTCCCAGAGGCATACTTGTAGGTGGATGACATCATCCGCAAAGGCAAAGACGCCAGTAGGGAATGTATAGAGAGTGAGCAGTCTAAAAGCATATTACTGTCCAAAGGTAGACATAGACAAACACACGGCAGTGGTGTGAGCAGGACAACTGCCCATCTACGGCGCACTATTACAACACTACATAGATACTAGATGCGCCACAGACAGTACACCCCTCAAGACAGTCAACCAGTGTGTTCAATGTAGGCATTCATCCTGACGTGGAAAATGGACATCTGTTGGCTGGATGACCACCATCGCTATACAGGATGTCAATGGCCATGCCCATACACAGAGGCACATCACTGACACAAAGTGTCACTGGGCATGCTCACACACTTAGTATCACACGTCCGCTTGGAATGTACTGTGTGTCCATCTACACAACGGCGTACTGGGCATGCTCACATACTTAGCAGTTGCAAAGGGCCGTCTTGCATGCACATGGATTCTAAACACAGAAGGGCACAATGTGGAATGTACTGTATGTCCATTTACACAACGGTGTACTGGGCATGCTCACACACTTAGCACTAGCAAAGGGCTGTCTTGCATGCACACCGATTCTAAACATGGAAGGGCACAGTTTGGAATGTACTCTGTGTCCATATACACAATGGTGTACTGGGCATGCTCACACACTTAGCAGTTGCAAAGGGCCATCTTGCATGCAAATGGATTCTAAACACGGAAGGGCACAGTTTGGAATGTACTGTGTGTCCATCTACACAACAGTGTACTGGGCATGCTCACACACTTAGCAGTAGCAAAGGGCTGTCTTGCATGCACATGGATACTAAACACAGAAGGGCACAGTATGGTATTACTGTCCCCACGTACATGAAGGCCGCTCACTTGTACTGACCAGTACACACTCAAGAGCCATCACAGATGCCTCAGGTGCAGATCACAGAGGTAAACACCGCAGTCTACTATGTTGCCCTCAGACATCACCATGTCTATGAACCAGCAACACACAGCCATACATTACCACAACACCATGTGACTCATGACCAATGGACTGTACATAGGTCTACAGCAACTGTGCAGACTACACATGTACTGACAGGGTTCCATCATGTGTTATGCAATGCAATGATACCACTGTACATGACCAGGTCGGCTCTACACATAACAGGGGCCCTGAGTCCTACACAGCTGTGACAGATGACTGTTGCTATACACCAAAGAACACATATGTTTGGATATGACATACATGTAATCGCAGTGGATATGTGCATGGACCACACACACACACACACACACACACACACACACACACACACACACACACACACAAAACTCATATGTACATAGCATAGCTTTTGCTGTCCTCTATGCAGACAAGTGGCTACAGCAGTCACACGCATGCAAATGGAAGGTAGGTCCATGGCTGTTGAATGCTAACAGTACATGAGGTAGCAATGCTGACCAAGGACACAGTCCCTCTGTACTAGTTACCCATGACACCCATCATATCATACAACAGTCCATGTGTTATGTATGTCATCACACATGTCCACCAATCGCAATGCATACAAACATGGCTACATGACAGGCATGTAGGACCAACATACATGTACATGTAGTGGTGTGCATGCAGCTACCATACCTGTGCAGTAGCTGATGTATGTAATTCATCTGTGCCTAACTACAACATGCAGTTGCAATGCAGCCCCATCATCGACACCTGTATATGGTGAAATACTGACAGTATGGTAGGATGTACATCAGGTACGGATGGATGTGTGTACATAAAGTGGTGATCCACCTTTGCAGATGGATGTTTGCTGAGGATGGCTCACAGGTGTCTCACATGCCATCCTACCATTACATGTGCAAACAGTATACTATGTTACTGTTACTTGACGGTGAAGACATAAAACCTACACAGCTGTCGGGTGTTACTGACTGTAAGTCACTTGACACCTGTAACACTTACATCCTCACGTGTGCATATAGCAGCACAATTGCCAGAGGTAGCGTTGGTACACATAAAGCGGCCAATACTGCTACATGTCTGTTAGACGTATCATCATATAGCAGGTGCATCATTCACAGTACTGCCATGTGTGTTTGCTTGTGTGACCATATATGCCACATATGGTGGGGAATACATCTCAATTGTTACACACCCCTGTACACTGTTGTAGAGTTTTGTACATACTGCAGTGTGGAAAGCATGACATAGGCAGGGGTGGTGTGTGTATCACACACATGTCAGCTATCCATATGTGAATGACATTTGTGGATTCCACAGTGTGTGCGTGTGTGTGTGTGTGTGTGTGTGTGTGTGTGTGTGTGTGTGTGTGTGTGTGTGTGTGTATGAGTGTGTGTGTGTGTGTGTGTGTGTGTGTGTGTGTGTGTGTGTGTGTGTGTGTGTGTGTGTGTATGTATGTATGTATGGCTGTCTGGTGCATGGAGTGAGGGTGTATGCTACCATACAGAACATACAGGATCCCTAACCCCTCATGGTGATGCAGTCTACTACCCTGATGATGCCATCGGTCTCAGCCTTACTGGCTACCTGTACATGTTCATTCTCTGTGTCACGTTGTGTGAGTGCACAGTACTATGAGGGTGATTACCACATAGGCAGGGGTCCTCACCTCAACACTATGGAGTGTGCATTATAGTGTTGTTGGCCCCATTAGTGTGGGCATGTTCCTGTAATGTGACAGGGTATTACTGCTACACAGTGAGGCCTCATGCTATCAAGTGGCCTCTAACGTTATCATCGGCCGGGCCACTGTGTACACCCCCCGCACCATGTCAACATACCTGTGATGTGACATGGTATGGATGTCACGTCTCTAGCCACTGTAGCCTATTAAACAGCCCACATGCTTCTGGATCAGTAGATGTGTGGACATCTGTGGTATGTTATCCTTTCCAACAGTCAGGTTGAGGCTACGTATAGCATGCTGATATTGCCATACGTGCCTGTTAGTACTCCACATTTACACATGTGAAACTGCAAACACTGCTACTTGTTGACACATGCAAGTAGACCATAAGGAGGGAACCAGGGCATCATTACTAACATGCTGTTACTGTTGTTACCAAGACACATACTGCGAACATATAAAAATGCATGATAAACCTGTACTACATGGTATGTCTGGTGCGTGTCAACAGTACATAACTAATGTAATATACACTTCTCTCACTATTCTGTTCACACTGTGCATCAGACCATTTGAGCATGTCCCTGCACCGATGATGTGGATGACAGGGATGTGGCACAGGCTTCATCATATGCACAGGGTGATAATGTTTGCCAGGGACATAGGCTGCACCAATGGATGACATCATGTGTGTGTGTAAGGGCCGGTGATCTGATTGGACATATGTGGTCATTATGTATGTGGGTGTTGCGGTGCCCTACAGATGTTTTTGCCGTGTGCGTGTATGTGTGCACACAGTTCTGCCTTTTGTGAGGCCTACACAGGGTTATTATTGACAGCTCCAGATTGTACAGACCAGGATGTACAGCTCACTGTGTCCGGCCACGGCCACGTGACCTGTGCCTGCCAGGGGTTGCACGGGCACTACCAGGCGGAGGTACAGATTGGCTACTGTCCGACGACACATGTCCACTGGAACCGTGTCCACACTGGGAAGATCCAGGGTCATGTCCACGTGGCCTGCTGTGTCCTGGTGTGGACAGTGCAGCACCAGCTGCACTGCAACTGCTACCGGCACTATGGGAGCGGGCATATGAGGTGGCATGCTCACGTTGACCTGCACTAGGTGGTGTAGCTGGCCTCTGTCCATGTGGCCTATGCCTCACTCCTACCAGATGTTCCAGCACAGACAGCTCACACTCGCGGATTGCCATGCCATGGTCAAGGATTCCGACCATGTCACATAATCACCTGTCCAGAACATCAGCAATCTGCTGTTGATCATTTGCCAATGCCTGGATGTTGTCATTTAGAGTAAAAGATAGCAGCCCTCTGCAGCCTCTGCTCTTCTCTATTCTGCCGTTCAGCACATGCCTGTGCTGCCATTACACTCTGGAACATGCGTCTGGTGACAACAGCTGCTGCGCTCTGTCCTGCAGGTGCATGTCTGCCAGAGGTCCTCCTATGAGCAGCACTGGCTACATGCCTGTGTGGCATATCTGCAGCCATTACACTGACACCATGGTGTGGAGACACACCTTCTGTAGCCACTACACATTCCTGTTCCATGCTAACAGATGCTGACTGTCCTTCCTCTATGGCCACTGGTGATGCAGTAGGTGTTGGCAGCAGAACTGTGTGTGGGGAAGAGGGGGACATAGCTGGGATGGCAGCCATTGGCACAAATTCAGCCCCTGACAACCCTGCCTGTACCTCATGCATATGTTCATCACTGCTAGTATCTGTGGGGACACTAACATCAGATGGACCGCAGGAGGGTAACGCACCTACATCAGCTGTGAATGCAAAGAAATACTCTAAATTACAATAGACACACACAGACATGCACACACACAGACACACACACAGACAGACACACATACACACACAGACACAGACACACACATACACACACACACACACACAGACACACACACACACAGACACACAGACACACACAGACACACAAAGACACACGCACACACAGACACACACACACAGGCACACACAGACACACACACAGACACACACACAGGCACACACAGACTCACACACACACACACAGACACACACAGACAGACAGACACACACTGACACACACGCACACACACACACAGACATACCATGCATGTGATTTGACAGACAGCATGCAGCATGCATGTGATATAGCAGATGGCATGCAGCTCAGACATTAATAGTGTTAGTTAGCATACCTCCCTGGGTTGCACACAACAGCAAGCAGGTGTCATATCAGTAGCCATGCAGTTCACACAATCATGGTAGTAAGCATGCATCCCAGTGATATACCATGTGGGCCAGAACAGGTTAACAGTACACATGGCACAAATTTTTGCCCTCATCATGTAAAGGGCTCT